>NC_134197.1:6607126-6614626 GCF_964188355.1 Buteo buteo
ATTTGGGCCGGGGGAAACTGCCACCCTCCGCGGGGGCGGCCGCCGCCGGGTCACCGTGCGCGGCCCCGGAACGGGGAGAAGCTCCGGCCGGCGCCGGGGGGGGAGGCACCGACCCCGCCGCCGAGTCCGTGGAGCCGGGACCGGGCTGGGCACCGGCGGGCGCCGGTTCCGCGCTGCAGCCGGGCGGACCGGGGTTGGCGGCGGGCAGCGGGGAGTCCCGGGGGGGCTGCCCGGCCTCGGGCCCCGGGCTGGCCTTGAGGGCGGTCTGCGGGACGAGGAAGCCGAGGGGCTGGGTGATGGGGTAGAGCAAAAAGTGTCCTTTGCCGATGAGGGTGCGGGGGGCGCAGGGGGGGAGGCCGGGGAAGTCCGGGGCTGTTTTGCGGCGGGGGGGCGAGTCGGAGAGGAGGCTCTCCACGCTGAAAGGGTTGAGCTTGTGGAAACTGCCGGCTCCGCGGGGCCCCCCCGCGCCCCCGCTGCCGTCCCCCGACGGGGCGGCCGAGCAGTCCTTGTCGGGGGGGCGCTGGAGCCGCCCGCTCCCGCTTCTTTGGCTGGGGTAGAAGGGCTCTGCCGTCTGGTCGCAGGCGCCGGGGGGCGGCTCGGAGGGGGGAGCGGCGGGGGGAGGCGGGTGGGGCGGCGGGGGCTGCCCGCGGGGTTTGGCCTCGGGTGGGGCGGGCGAGAGGCCCCCCCCGCCGCCGCTGTCGCTGTCGGAGCTGGGCGTGCTGTGCAGGGAGAGGCCGCTGGGCGAGTGCAGGTGGCGGCTTTGGCTTTTGAGGAGCTTCTTTTCGTGCTTGCGTTTCTTCTTCTCCATCTTCTCCAGCTCCTTGCGGGCGATCTCCTCGGGGTCCATGGGCTCCCCGCTGCACGTCGTGGGGTGGGAGTTGTGAGCCGGCCTCCCCGGGCCCTTCTTCGTGTTTTCTTTCTTTCTCCATTTGGCCCGGCGGTTTTGGAACCAGACCTACACACCGAACAACGAGAAGCAATTAACACCCAGCGCACCCGGCCCCCCCCGCGGGAGGAGGGAGGGAGGGAGAAGCGCAGCTCAGGCATCCCCCGTCCACCCTTCGAGGGGCCGGCAGCCCCCATCCACAGGACCTGGCGTCTGCGAGCCGGAGAGCAAGGGAGGGGGCAGGAAGAGATATCCACGCTTCTTTAACAGGGGAGGAAAAAAAAGAAAAGAAAAAAAAAAAAAAGACAAGGAGGGGGGTGCACACTCACGCAACACACACGCTGCACCCTGCCCGCACCGGCGCTGCGGGGAGGGGAAGGGATAACACAGCCCCCCCAGCTCTTCCCCGCGGGCCGAGGGGTGCAGAAGCACCAGTGGGAGCCCCGGGCCCGATCCCTCCGCAGCAGCGCGTAAAATGCAATAAAACCCAGCACAATAAGTGGGGTGAAGGGGGAGGGGGGGCGCGGAGGAGGGTCTGGGCCTCTCGCCCGTCCAGGCCACTGGAGCAGAGGGGTCAGATCAGCCCCAAAATGGGGTTTGGTTAGTTTTTTGTTGTTTTTTTTTTTTTTTTTTTTTTTTTATATAGATATAAAAAAAATTAAATTAAATCCTCGCTGCTCCGGCCCTGCTCCTGCCTGCTTCGGCGCTTCCCCGGCATCCGCGTCCCCTCCGCACCCGCGGGGCCTCGGCCCGTCGGGGCTGCCGGCAGCGCCCGTTCCCCACCGGAGCCGGCGGCCGCGTTCGGTACCGCGGCACGACCCCGGCGGCTCGGAAAGCACCGCGGGGAATTTCGGTCACCCCCATCCGAGCTCTTTCCCCGACCAGGCCCCATCCGTCCCCGGGAGAGAGCCCCTCACCCTCCCGACCCCCCCTTATCCCCGTGGGGGGCGGACACGGCGGAGAGGATGCTCTGGGAACCGGCCGGGAAAGACACGGTGAGACAAAGCTGATGGAAGAACGGCGGCAAACGGCGTCAGCTCAGCCCGAGGGGGACCGTCCCCACCGCCTGAGCTGGGTTGAAGGACGCATTTTCCCCGCACACGCAGCCACCGCCGAGCCGAGCCGCCCCGCACGACCGTGGGCTCCCGGCCGGTCGCGGAGCAGCGGAGCCGGCTCGGTCTCGCCGCCCGTTCGCAGCCACCGCGGCCTGGACCAGAGTCTGAGGGTCCCAGAGTCAACCCCGCATCCACCCCGCAATTCAATTCCCGTTTCGTTTTCCTCGAGATCGGTTGAAGCGAATAGATAGTTCCCCCTTTCCCACCCGGTACGACCGAGGGCCTGAGCAGTTCGGTTAAAATCAAGTTTTACAAGTTCCACACGCTCTCGATGCGCCTACGAGCTTTATTGACGTTCTCCAGCGTACCCTGGCCCGTGATTAAGCCTCGTATTTGCATGCTAATTTTTCGCCCTTGGCTCATGTAAGAAAAAATGTTTACAGTGGAAAAATATATTACCAAAAAAAAAAAAAAAAAAAAGACGACGACAAAAAAGGTTTAGGGAAGCCAGGCTGGGATGCCACTCTTCGGGGGTCGTTTGCAAGATTAAAAAAAAAATAAATAAAAAGGGAGTAATACTAAGGAAAGAAACCAAGGACCAGTGCAAGGCAGGGAAACAAAAGGAGAGGGCCGGGAGGAGCGGGGCTGCGGGCCGAGGGCGCAGGGCCCGTCCCGGAGCGGTGCTGCGGGTCCGGGCTGCCGGGTCCTGCGGGGCCTCCCCGGGGACCGCTCGGCGCAGGGAGAGGGTAGGGGAGGAAGAGGAGGGACCGGGGGGGGGGGGGGGAAAACACACACGGTTTTTACCTGCACTCTGGACTCCACCAAGTCCAGCCTGAGAGCCAGAGCCTCTCGCATAAACACGTCCGGGTAATGACTCTCATTAAACGCCTTTTCCAGCTCCTCGAGCTGCCAGCCAGTAAAATTGGTGCGGGTTCGTCTTCTTTTACAGCCAGGACTTTCTTTGTCCGGGTCACCCGAGTCTGAAAAGGCAGAAATACCCTCAGGTCCCTGGAAGACAGGCCTTCTCCCCCCCTCCCTGCCATTCACAGGAGCCTTTTAACTTTTGTGCTCGGTAGCGTTGGTAAAAGAGCGGGATTAGACACACACCTGCGCTAAAAATGGGGAGGAACCCGATCTGCCCTCGCCTCCTCCGAAAATGTACTTTACAGAACATTTATTCCTGAAGGAAGCTCTCCACAGGCACTCAGCTGGCAGAGAGAGAGAGAGAAGTTCCAATATTTGCTCCAGCCACCAAAGGTTTCATTTAAAAAAAAATAAAATAAATTAACCCACCCACCCCCTTTCCCTTCCCCAGCCCCCTCCCGGAGCACCTGCGTGGGCCGCAGCTCACGGCCCCGTCCCACACCGGGTGCCGAGGCCCCGGATCTCCCGCAAACCCCCCGAACTGGGGCGGGCGTGGGGCTGGGGTGCTCCCAGCCTCTCCCAGTACATCCATTCTCCAGGTTGGGGATTTCCAGCCCTAGCCGCAACTCTCCTAACGTTGGCCGCCAGGTGTGGAAATGAAGAAGAATTTTTTATTTAGTTGAGGTGCAGAAGGGGGCTGCTCCAGGATTAATTAAAAAAAAAAAAAAAAAAGGATGTTGGGGCGACGGAGTGGTTTAATAGCTGAACAATAGCGGTGCCACAGGCCGGTGGCGAGGGAAGGAAAGCGCTTCCCGTTGGTTAAATCGTTAAAAAAAAAATATATATATATTACCGCTCTTCATCGCCCAAACTCCAGCGATTCCCATTGTTTTTTTGTTGTTTTTTGTTTTTTTTTAATGGCATGCTCCGTGCCCCCACCCCAGAGATGAACTTTGGGGGAAAGCACCGGGCCGGGCCCGCTATTGTTCAGGGCACACGCGTGGCCCCACGCCGGTGGGAACGAAGGATGCTCCCGGCGCTCGGCCAGACCCCCCCTACCCCATCCTATCCACCCCCTGGGGGGGGTCTGGGGGGGACCCCAGCACAGCCGCCCCCCCTTCTCTAGACACCCCAATATCCACAGATAGGGATGCGGGGCGGCGTGTGGGGGGGGAGGATGCTCGTTGCTTTTCTTCCTCCGCGCTGCCACGCTCCGGGTGGGGAGCGGCGGTGGGGTCGTGGGGGGGGGGGGACACACACAGACACGGGGCCGCTCCTACCTGCGAGCTTGAAGGGCTGGTTGTCCCCGCTCACCCCGCAGCCGGAGGGGATGAGAGGCGCCGGGTTGACGACGGAGGCGGCGCAGGACCCGCTCAGTAATCCATCGATGGAGAAGGGGACGGAGGCGGCCGCCGACTGCAGCTGATGCCCGGCCAGTTCGTAAACGTGGTGATGACCGAGCGGGTAAGGGAAACCCACCATACCCCCGAACTGGGCATGGGGATGCTCCAGGATACGGCTGTCCATCATGGGGGCGGCTCTAAGGCGGGGGGTGCCGGCGGGGCTGGGGGTGCAGGCGGTGGGGCGGCTGGGGCCGGGGGTGCTGCTGCCGGAGGAGGAGGAGGAGGAGGAGGCGCGGCGAGGGGCTCATGCTGCAGGGCGCCCGGGCGCTTTAACTTTATCAACATCAGGCTCCCAATAATTAGCTCAGGCTGGGGGAATTTGGGACCAATAAGAAACGTTAATCGGTCCTGACGTCAGAGACGTGCCAGTGTGGGGAGCAAACGTTTTCCATATCGATTGCTAATTATACCTGACATCCAGCCTCAATAAACAATATCAGAGCTGTCACAACACGACAAGGGGGGCTTTGATACGAACTCCAGCCCGAGGAGGGCGGCGGGGGCCGGGCGGGCAGGGGAGGGTGCGGGGGGGGGGGGACCGGAGGGGAACTCACGGATCTGCCTGATCCCCGGTTAAATACTAAACAGCCGGAGTTACACACACACACACAGCCTCCCCCCCAGCCCCCCCAGCCCTCCAACCCACCCTCTTCCCCCTTGTCCCCTCCCCTCTCCAAATCACTAATAGATTTCCCTTTAAAACATTCACCAGCGTGTTGTGGGGATTTTTCACCAGAAATGCTCTACTCTCTGAACCTTTAAAGTGATGTTGCTCCAATTACAGAGAGACATTGAGCGGCAAATAGACTGATCCAATAATAGGAGATTCATCATCCGCTCTTTCCAGAGCTGTCACATTGAATTTAAAACTACAAGCCTTTTCATCTCCTCTCCGGCTCTATAACAGGGGAGAGGAGAGGGGGGCAGAGGGAAAAAATGGGGGGGGGGGGGAAAGGGAGGAGAAAAAAAAAAAGAAAGGGGGAAGAGCCGTTTGCAGCGTTTAGAAGGAGGTTTGAGCGTATCAATCGAAATCATAATTAATGCTATCTCCTATCGATTCGGCCACGGACACCCCCCTCCCTAGCAGCAACCACAACCCTCGAATTGTGAGGGCAGCCACAACCAGGAGCAGCCTCCGTTCGCTGAAGAGGAGGCCAAAAAATTTAAAAAAAAAAAAAAAATCAAGCCCAAATAAAGTTCCCATCCCTCCCCTCTTACCGTCGCCCCCCCCCCCCGCAGGAAAAGCAGCCCATCGCACACCCCGCGCAGTCATTAACAGCTTCCAAACAAGCCGCCAAATTTGTCCTAATTAAATTACGTCCTCGTAGAAGTTTTCACCCAAATAAAATATTGATAGGTTCCCCCGGTTAATAATTAAAGTGACGGTTCTCCGGCAAAGCGGGGGGGGGGGACACACACCCCCCCCAGTTTTGTGCCCTCTCCTGCAGAGCCTGCTTAGAGAAACACTTTCCAAGCTCTTAGGAAGGAGAGAGGAAGGAAAGGGGGGGAATTCTTTCCGCCCCCTCCCATCCCAAGCCCGCTGGGACCGGAGCTCTCGGTCCCCTGGGCCGGGGGGGGACCCAGCCCGGCGCCCCCCGGGAGGGCTCCCCCCGGCCGGCCCCGAGAAGGTGGGAAGGGGAACGGAGGGAGAAGCAGCGTTTGCGGTTAACAAAGAGGAGAGGGAGAGAAAGAACCGGGCTAGAAAATCAAACAGGGGAAACTCTTTAAATCTTCCTGGGAGGTTCGTGCGGAATTAAATCCTTCGAGTCGGGGGGGGGGGGGGGGCGGGGTGGGGAGAGAAGGGGGGGGTTAAAAATAAATAGGAAGGGAAAAAGGAGAGAGAGGGGAAGGGGAAAGAGGGAGAGACACTTTATCTCAGGAAAACATACAAATAGATTTTCCAGTTATAAAATATCCAGTCAAGATGATACATTTCCTAGTGCTGGTCTGTGTGGGTATGAGAGAAGAGGGGGAAGCTAAAATTGAAATAAAAAGGAAGTCGAGTCTCTAATCTATGTTGTCTGTCCGAAGCTGTATTTATTCACCTAATTGAATGCCATACAATATACTGCTGTATTATTGCTGTTCCCTCCCTCCCCCCTATAGATTAGTTTAATTATGGTCTCCCTGCCTCTGCTTAGAGCTAAAAGGTAGCTTGAATTTGGACTACGCAGCCCTAACAGAAATAAGAAAATGATGGGGTTGGTATTAATTCTGGGGTCAAGGGCTTCACTTTTCACCATAATTTAATTTCTTTCTCTATAAATACTAAATGTAAACTGTGTCCACTGGACCAAATTTTGCCTGTAGCAATAAATGCCTCATTTTCTGTCGGATTTCAGGAGAGGAATGCGAGGGGGACGTGTTTCTGAATACAGAATGGTAATCAATCCAGCCCAGAATAAGAGAGGGGGGACTTTTCTCTCTCTCTTTATTATAATGAATTAATTCGACTTTATTTATCCCATTTTCTGGAGCTGACAGAATGTTAATTTGAGTTGAAATTTCTCTCGCCTCTCACTCCCTGACCCCTGGCCTCCAGATTGGCGTGTTGTAATAACCTGAATCTTTCAACAGAAGCCCTGATAATTGTTACCTTATTAGCATGCAAATTGTTTAATTAATATTATTATGGAGAAGCATACAATCCGTCCGTCACTTGACCTCAAGTGCAAGTCCACGTAGTAAGCGGCTCTGTGCATTTCAATGTGCACATTTAAAATCGACTTCTGTTTTAATGTTTCTAGGATCCTTGTCGAGCTTCTAAAAATCTCTCTTAAACTGTTTGAGAGGAGCTTTCATGGGGGGGGGGGGAGGCTTTTGATGGCTCTCGGCCTTGATATCTCTTTATATTGCTCTCCATCTAAAACACAAATTATAGAAGCCGTTTTCTTCTTCGTCTTTCTTTTTTTTTTTTTTATTTTTGAACATCAAAATTTAATAATTGCTTCCTTGTCAATTGCTGCTTCTTTAAAGGCACCCCCTTCAAGCCGGAGAGCTGTTCCTCCAGCCAAACACTCGCACCAGCTCAATGAAAAGCAGCCCTTGACACGCAGTCCTGGGAGACGCTGCATTTAAATCCCTTTTTCTACAGCCGAGTGACATTGTCAGATGCTAGCTTTAATTAACTTGATAATAAGACGTACAAGACTCGCATTCAGGACGCCAGCTCGCCTCGCCTTGTTTCCCCTTTTATCACAATCTGGGTGTTTTATCTTACAGCTTCCTACTGGCTTTTACAGCCATTGCTGCGGGAGAGGCTCCGAGCCGGCTCGGCAGAAACGAGCCTGCA
>NC_134197.1:8938066-9028344 GCF_964188355.1 Buteo buteo
TGCTTTCACCTGCAGAAGAGCTCTTAGCCCCAAAGTCTTCTCTAAATACACAGGATGATTATCTGGAAATAATTGCTCCCCTTCAGCTGCCAAGCCTGCCAACACCACTTGGTTGCCACTTCTGGCTTTGGTATGGACCAAGATGAGTGCTCCAAACAAATTTTTTCATGTGTGCAAATCTGCTCTAAAGAAAATACAGCTTTAGATCAAGAAGTCTTTAATGAGTAAGTTAGCTTCCCCAGAAGTTTATGAGAGAAGACATTGCAGCTGAATACGAAACAAATGGCAGGACACTTAAGGAAGTAAGTATTAACACAATTACTTACGAGAGAAGCAGGATTGCTGCAATCATATGTAACAGCATGAGTCTGCAGTTTTCTCCCCACCATACACTGCTGAGCATAGTCAGACAATATTTCCAAAGACTGATCAGGGCTGATATAAATAAATACATAAGGAAAAAAAAGATATTAACAACAGCAGTAATCAAATGGTGAAAAAAGGCCATAGTGAAGAAGACAGGGAAGAAAACTAAGTGGGAAAGAAATAATAAATAATGGGAATGTAATTCAGTCATTTAGAATAACGTGACCTCCTCTCCCTCTTTCAACAGTTACTGAGGTACCACTACTGGAGTTTGGTTCTGTCCTGCAAACCTGAATGATAATAAAAGTACTAAGATCCTATTCCAGTTCATAACAGCATGTAGGTGAAATGTTCTAAATTATTCCTCGCTAGCCCTGGAAGCTAAAAATCAGGAATTGTGGTTTTACCCCGTGACCAACTGTGACAGAAAAGTTTTCAACTCAGATCTTCAACAGTATTTAAGGACGTCCATTGTCTTCCAAAGGCACCAAAGAAAGTAAAACTTGGCTTTGTGTTTAGAACTTAGCGACCCACACAGCTTTCATGCTCTGAGTTTTGATGGTTCTTCATGGCTAGTAAAAACCCTTCTTTCCAGCTAAACTTCTGTCAGGGACAGAAACTAAGTAAGTTTTCACTTGCACATACTAAAAACTTTTGCTTTCTGTTCAAAGCAGACCTAAGCAAAACTTGGAACCTTTTAACCAAACACTGTGTGTTCAGTAAGTTAGCTGAAATGTAATCTCAAGCTTGCAAGCTTACACCATCCCTTTTTCGCACATTTAAAATGAATACAATTAATAAATTAGGAGTACAGTAACACTCCCAGAACCCTTACTGTAGTCTTTTTCTTGTAATCCTGACTCCAGCACTGTAAGTTTTCAAATTATGACAGTTGAACTGCAGAATTTAAGTCCATAATTCATCTAATCTCAGCCTGGTTTCATTTATTTAATCAGACATTTTAAATTTTCCATCAGCACCAAGATCAGAGAGAAGACTATCTTTGAATGTTTAATGCTATTTTACAGCAAAATCTAGCTTATGATCTAATCTTCCCAGAGGTGTGGACCCTTTCAGTGACATCCTTAATGATGCTGAAGGATTTTTATTGATGTAACATTAATGCTAGCAGACTCTCAATGGATTATTGCGGTAACTGATCTGCAAAGGAAAGACGTAGCTTTGTATCAGAAAAGAGAAGACTTATAAATAGTAAAAAAGGGAAGAAATAAAGGAATTCAGTGGTATGAACTAAAAATACATAAAACCTGGATCTTAAATTTTCTATTTATTTTTGTATCAAGTTCAGATTCTTGTACCAATTTTGTATCCAAGTTAAAGCTGGTTGTTAGGAAGGATAACGCATTTACCAGCTTCCTACAATAAGAACCAGAGAATTCAGTTCTTTCATCGTAAGGACATGTTTTAAGGCTTTCAGCAAATTGCAGCCTCGACCAGGCTCCAGCTGTTGTATCCACTGTCTTGCTTCATGCAGCCTAGGGGGAGGGGGAAAAAAAAAGAATATGTACACTTAACATGCAGGCGCTAAATAAGATAGATCATGAAGATTACTACAAAACACAGGAGCTGCTACAATATATTTTATGCATGAACAACCAGCTTGAAATCACTGACTGTGCTTAAAATTCACTGCTTTTTTCCCCCTCTTACAAATCACTGCAGGCACAAGATGAAAAACACTATTTATTATCTGCAAGAGATTCCCCTAATTAAATGGAGATCTTGTTTGAAATGCCTTTATTTTTCAGAGAAATGAACTTACTTACACATGAACATTGATGTTTTTTGGACTCTCCCACAGAGGTGAAATTTCTGTACTGAATGAGAGGCAGTACAATTGCTTCTTATAACATAGCTGTTCATCTATTAAGCACTAATAAATAAACAATTGTTAATGCGTTACTATCCATGCTGCTTCTAGTAGGGTTATTACATAAAAGAATAAAAATAGTCATTTCCTAAAAATAGTTGACAGCATTATTTTCAGCTACTACAGAGAAAAGCTTCCAAGGAAAAGTCATAGAGATTCAAAAATTTGGTAAGGAGTACAGAGACAGAACCTGCAAACCTATGGTAATCAAGCCAATTTGTCAATAGGGCAGGAGGCAGGGAATATTTGTTGTACTGGTATCAGTTTTTCTCTTCAGCTGATGAGCACATGAAACAACATACTGATCTAGAATGGGCATATTCACCCATCAAGCAATTACTAAAAAATGTTTAATACATATTCATGGATAGGGCTAAACAATACTTCAGGTATTAAGGCTAAACCAACCACACTATGTGGAACTTGCATCTTCTTGAAGTAGTTTTATTTAAAACACACAAATGAAAAATGCAGATAATATAAATAAAATTTAAATAATTCCTGAATGCAGGAAATGAAGTTGTACAAAGTTTCAAAGTTAGACAGTAAAACAGCCACATTGTATCTTTCTTCCTTACCACAAACCTTTTATAAAAATAAAAAGCATAATAAATGACAAGTTTCTTTTGGGACTTCAGGAAGTGATTAACTCACCAAGGTTCTGACCGAAATTGTGAAGTGTGCCTTGTTGTGACAAAACATAAAGACGTAAGGAAACAATAAATAGCTCTATGTAGAACTTGTTTCTAGCTCTTACAGCTGTTTCTGTTAGGCAAGTTTATTCCATAGAGAATGCTGGTACAAGAATTGAGAAACTGCTAAATATTAATATGAAAAGTATTATTATTATTATTATGGTACATACTGGAGTTTGTCTGGATCTAGACATTAACAAAGACTACACTTTCAGACATCTAAAACATACTTTTCTACACCACAAAACTTCTATTGTATTGTCTATTATCAATTTAAGCAGATTTTTTTTCTACTTAGTTCCTGGCTTGTAGTTATACAAAAGCTTGATTAATATGTTATAATTGCCAAAGTCTGTTTTATTATTACTTACCAAAAGGTCCTTCTGAAAATCCAGTAGTCTACGTCCATAGCTCATATCAGACACATCAACCACAAGTCCAACTTTGGTTCCTTTTATAAGGCCAAACACCTTAAAAGAGAAAATTCATTGTAAATACCAAGCTTATCTAAAGTTTAAAAATGTTACTGTTTATTCCGTACAATACCATTTTAAAATCAAATATTAGGTATTTATTTTCACTTTAAGCTCTTTATGATAAAGATGACACAGTGACAAAGCCAAAGGGAAGGAAAAAGAAAAAAGAAAAAAAGAAAAAAAAAAAAAAAAGAGGACTACTGGCTCCCAGTTTATCCTTACCAGTGAGTCATATTCGCTCCTTCCCATGACAATCTATTCATTATTTGAGAGGATAACAAAAATAACTCTGTCTACAGCATCTTCTTCAGGTTAAATCAAGCAACTTAGTGGAAACCAGATTTTGGAATGCTGCTTCTTTCTCTATCCCCTGCAAGAGGGAGTCATGTCCCTTTCCTATTCCTGAGCATTAGCACTGCTAGGCACAATAAATGATTAACCAGCTGTGCAAGAGAGGTCACACTGGACTACAAGACAGCTCCACTCCAGTCAGAGAGGTTAAGCTCAGCATTGTCTGCTTCCATTTAAATCGTGCTGAGAGGTCCTGACGATTAAGATTGCTAAGAGAAAGAAAAAGACTAGGTCTAGGAAGCAGAAAACCACATACCACTGAAAGATCAAGAAAAACAATCTATTGTCAAGATAAGTATCACTGTACGTGATGTATAACTCACAGTAAATAATGAAAATAGATAAGCTTTCTGGAAGCCACTTTTCACTAGTATTCAAAAGTTAATTTATTCTTTAATGCTGTATACAGTTCCGTTCTAAAAATATACTGCAAAGTTAGTTACCTTTCTGCTGTCCTGCAACAGCCACTGAATTCTCTGCTGATAAAGTTCAATCACTCTGACAAAAGGCATAGCACACATTTAGCGAAGGCATTCTTGTGCATTGTGTATCAATGTAACATTCAACCATTTGTCTTCATCACATCCTTTTTCTCGCAAATGCAAAATCACCTTTTAAAAATACTGTTTTCAGTGTTCTCATACAACTGGTGGCTGCAGGGCTAGCCATTTAAACACTTCTTCCCCTAAAGCTGTTGACTGCTTAGATTATGTAGCTGTCTGAAAAACTGGATCACTGAAATGTTTTCTGATCAGTTGCTGGCTTATTCTGTTCAGAGATAGGAGAGGGGTACTCACCATGTGTATGTGCGAACAACAGAAGCTCACGCTAAACTGAGCTTAACTCACTACACATAGGTTATTGTCAGGAGATGCATTTAATATGAACTGCACTATTGCTTAAGACACTCTGAAATACAACCTTGTGATTGAAAGGCAGCACACTCACTGAAGTGCCAGACTAACTGCAGCACAGCTTTCAACAGTTTCATTTCAAAATAGGTATAACCTGAAGTAAAACAAAATGCTAGCTGTCCTCCAAAATTGTTTTACTTCAACCAACTTATTTTTAATACCATATGCATAGTTTTTAGAATTTGGCGAACAGGAAGTGTAAATCAACATTTCAAAGGCAGAAAAACTTTCTGCTTTTTCAAAACTCAAAAGCTACTTCTTTTTAAAACCAGATTTGCAGATGGTTTGCTTAGATGGCACAGGGCCCAAGTGCTGAAGGTGGACCTTCTGAAGATTCTGGATCTTCCTGACTGACACAGTGAGGTATGCTGAAGTAGTGGCACTCCTAGGAACAGTCTAACAAGCATTGTGAAGACCAGCAAAACCATTATGATTACTCTACAGCTTACCGAACCTATTCATTAAATATTTTCCTCAATTTAAGTTTCCTTGATTTTATACATTTAAAATTCACTTAGAAAACTTTTAACTTCCACATACCATGACTAGATCCATGACTTGAAACTAATCCAAGTTACAGTAAACATAACCCACAAATACACAGTATTACCTGTGAAAACCCAACCATTCACTAGCTGCCTTTCTAAAATGAGCCAAGTGCTTCAATTCAAATCCTGGTTGATAAGCATCTTCATTAAAAAAATAAAAAAACCTCAGCTGTAGTGACATATAATTATCACCTACCATAAATCTCAGCAGAAAGGATTTAATGCTGAGATACTGTGAAGTTCCCAGAGATAACAAATTAAGATTTAAGGCAGTACCTGTAACCATGGGGGATGGGGATTGTCGTGGTTTAACCCCAGCCAGCAACTAAACACCACACAGCCGCTCACTCACATCCCCCCCATCCAGTGGGATGGGGGAGAAAATCGGGAAAAGAAGTAAAACTCGTGGGTTGAGATAAGAACAGTTTAATAGAACAGAAAAGAAGAAACTAATAATGATAATGATAACACTAATAAAATGACAACAGTAGTAATAAAAGGATTGAAATGTACAAATGATGCACAGGGCAATTGCTCACCACCCGCCGACCGACACCCAGCCAGTCCCCGAGTGGCGAATCCCTGCCCCCCCCCTTCCTAGTTCCTAAACTAGATGGGACATCCCATGGTATGGAATACACTGTTGGCCAGTTTGGGTCAGGTGCCCTGGCTGGGCATGAGAAGCTGAAAAATCCTTGACTATAGTCTAAACACTACTGAGCAACAGCTGAAAACATCAGTGTTATCAACATTCTTCACATACTGAACTCAAAACATAGCACTGTACCAGCTACTAGGAAGACAGTTAACTCTATCCCAGCTGAAACCAGGACAGGATATGGAATCAATTACACATCAAAATCATAAACAAGATGGATACCTACTCAGAAAGTCTGGACTCAAAATCTGTAACAGTCTCTTCTGTAAACTCTATCTCTTCAACACCATTTCTTGAATTCCTGGAACACTATGCATAATTAGCATCAGAGATGCACACAAATTAGGACTGACTATAGAAAGGTCAGTGTTGCACTTACAAAATAATATTGCCTTCATTTATCAGATGCTCTAATGTTAATTGCAAGGATTCTAAACTGTAGTTTCTTAGCCATTCTTCTGTGGTTTGCACCTTTTTAGACTGTATTTTCTTCATTTGTACTCTCTACAGATCAAATAAGAAAAAAATAAATGCAATATGAGAAACAAAATGTGCTGTTCAAATGTGACAAAAATATAAGTTCTAAGGATAGCTGCTGGTAGACAGTGCATATCCAAGAACAATGTAATTTTAGGTACTGGCATACTCTTTTGGATGTGGGATGCAAAAGAAAAGCAGCTTTCAAAATCCCCCCAGACTGTGAGCTAAAGGAAGGGAAAGGAGAGCTTAGTTTGGAGGAGACAGGAAGGAATACAAGAAATAGGAGAGTTTAGTAAAAGAATTAGAAGAAATAACCCAGTGATTTACCAGAGAGGAAGAAAAATTAAGCATCTCCAAAAACTGCCTCACAGAATTTGAAGTGTTATATATTGTCTTCTACAGTTGATTTACGTTTATTGTTTTGCCCGGTTTTTTCACAATCTGATTCATCTCTGCAGAGAAACTATATGTAGTTTCATTACTACAGTGATTATATCTATCAAACTGTCTGTTTGTATATGCAAACACATGTAAGGAAACATATCAGTTGTCTATCAGCTTATTCATTCCCCACTCTCTATTTATACTGGGTACGTGTTACTTTTCTAGTTGCTCCATTTAACAGGAAAACTCGCCTACCAGCAGATCTTGTGTCTTGTTGATATGTGTTTCCAGCAATCCATTATCTGGTCCTACATGAGACATAGTAAAATCTTGCCACAGTGTGTGATCACCCCGTAGACTGGATTTTGTGGTCACCCTACAAGACAACGAATTTTATGGGATGACTTCATTACCCATAAGATTCCTGTATTGTTATAAAGTCTTTACAGGTTTTTTCCTGTAGGAACTGTTTTATACTTCAACATTTGTTTCCACATTCCATTTGATATATGATAAATGTTTTGAAGGGACATAGTATATATGAAGTACAGTTATTTACGCTTTACCTACACATGAAGTCCTAACAAGATTTTGCAACAGTATTCTCACCCAACTTTTTCCAAAAACTGATCATTGTCCAACAACTGTGCCATTTTCCTGATGTGTGTATCCATTATATGAATAGACATAGCCTTGTTAAAAAAAGAAAAAAGACAAAGTATTAGAGTAAAAAGATGAAATCCTCAGGAATAAACACTGTTAAAAAAGGTACTATCAGCAACTTGTATGATAATTACATTGCATGTGGGACAACAGCAAATTAAAAGGCAGCTGAAAGAGAAGTTAAAATTATCTGTCCATAGAAAACACATCTAGGAACTGTTCTGCCAGAGCTATTTGTTAAGGGATTTTATGCAGTTAATTACATGTACGCACAGCTGCTGGGAGACTAGCTACGCAACTCAACGAGACAAAAAGATGAACCAAAGCAAAGCCCAGAGCTCTACGGGCCAGTGTGCGCCGCAGCAGGAGCAGGGGGCAGCCGGCTGGGGCCAGCCGGGCCGTCAGACGCGGGGACGGAGGCGTGCGGGCGAGCTGCCCCTCGGGTTTAGGCGCAGTAAGACCGGAGCAAAACCGCCACCTCGCTCCGTCCCCGGCCAGCCGTGCCCTCCCGCTCACCGGCGGGTGCCGGAGCAGCCCTCTCCCCGCGCCCTCCCGTCCCCCGAGACGCTCCTCGCCTCCTGGGGGAAAGGCCCCTCAGCTCCCCCGACCCCTCGCCGTCCACGTCCCCAGAGACTCACCTCACCGGAGGAAAGGCTTCCCCGTTCCAACCACCCCCACCCCCCGCCCCGGGCACGTCCCGAAAGCCTGGTCGGCCACCGCCCCAGTGACAGAGATCCCCCACGCCACCTCAGCATCGTCGGGCCAAGGCACCTGCCGGCGCTCACCCGTCCCTTCCCCCGTGCGGGTGCCGGGAGCAGCCCACCCCCACGCCCCGCTCGTGTTGCGGCGTTGCCGGTGGAGACGGGCCGGCCCCAGCGGCCGCGCAGCGAGAGGCGGCGGCGCCGCTTCCCGCCGCCGGAGGGCGGTGGTGGGCGGGCGGCGCGCGCGGGGGGCGCCGCTGGGGCTGAGGGGACACCTGCGCGCGAGGGGAGGGGAGGGGCCGGTTCCAGTCAGGGCAGCCGGGGCCAGTCGCTTTAGTAGACAATTTATTTTGATAAACTTGCTCAATAACAAAAATACAAGTGAAGAAAATTATGTTCACTTTATACAGTTTGTATTAACATTTGTTCGGAAATCATTAATTGAAAAATGTTCTAACCAATTAGAAAACAATCCTCAGTAAAGGCCGGGGCGGGGGATGCAGACGGTCAGGCCTTGAGCGGGGAGTGACGCGACGCCCAGGCAGGACAACCAGCCTGCAGACACCATTTCCTTCATTATGTTCATCCTTCACAAAGGTTTTAAAGGACAGCTTTCTTTTCTTCTTTTTTTTTTTTTTTTTGTGTGTGTGTGTGTGTATGTTGGGGCAAACAGTAATCTACAGTTGTGTTCTGAAGTGGTTAAACAACAGCTCTGAAACACAGGTATGACAGGAAGGCCCTAATCTGGCGGCTTTACTTCAGCCAGAGGAAGGGGCTCGGGTGGTGTTGCACACTACCAGCATCTTCAAGAAACTGATATCACTTGCCAGCAAGATTAACAACAGAAAACAATGTTAAATGGTTAGACTGGTGTGTTCAGGGAAGCACATCCTGCCCAGGTCTGAGACAAATGGCTTCCAGGTGATCATTTCAGCTGAGCTCAATGACAAGATTTATACAGACAAATTAACTAGTTTTCCTTCTGAAGGTATTTTAAGTTTCTGGTCTTACATTTTGTTAGCCAAATAAGTGACAAAATGAGCACAAATTACATTATGATGGGACATCAAACTTTTAGGGGAATTTTGAAGCAAAAGACTAAATAAGAATCCCTAGTGACACATGAAATGAGCTGTCCTTCAAAAAGTTAAACATAATGGCTGGCAGAATCAGAAAAGTTTATGTAAACACTCAACACAAATGTGGGATTACCTTTGGAGAAGATTCATATGGAAACGTTTTCTTTTCATGAACTGAAAAAGTCTACAGATGTTTAGGCATGTTCAATACGAACTTCCTGTAGTTTTAAACAAAACCTTGTGCAAATAAAACCTATAAATAGTCTTCAGCAGATTTTACAGTGATGCTCTTAGGTATGAAAAGAATACACACAACTTTAAAACAAAAGTAACAGACATAAGTTTGACAAATGATTGCACCATAAAACAGTGTTTTATATACAGTTTACAAGATATGATTTTCTGCTATAAATTAATACTGTACTATATAGTACTTAGTGACCTTATTAAAAGCAACTGTTGACAGCTGTCTCTTCAATTACTGGGTGGGATTTTTTAAAATGCAGATAGCTGCATCTATTTCTGGACTTAAAATGCTCAAATATTGAAACAAACAATCTGCTAGTTAAATCTCTGCTATCATTTAATAATTCATAGCAATGGCACTGGCAGATCAGATAAATTTCCAGACAGCCAGCCACAGACAGGGTATGCTCCAAGGTAACTGTTTATATTTTTTTATTAAATGATGATCCATTTAATCTAAGTGTAAATCCACTGTATACATGATGTTACTATAACTGAAATAAGTAAGTGGGGTGGGCAGAAATCTTAGCAGCTAAGAAACTCTCCTCCCACCTGTGTTCCAGTTACAAAAATCTCCTAAAACTATTTACAAGAGCGAGATTTCTGAAAAAAAGAGCTTTTTTTTTTTTTCCAACGTAATTTATGATCTAAATTTTAGTGAATACGTCAGCTTAGGATACAGCAGTGATAACACCAAAAATTTAGACACACATCTAGCAGCTGAACCCTGCGTTTTATCTCCACCAACATCGCTGGGGACCTTGGACTACCCATGCAGATGAAGGCTTAAATTAGGAACCAAATCATATTTAAACCATTACTTCCAAGCAGGCGCCTGGCTGTATTTACAGATTAGTATACTTTAGAAAAATTTAGTGTTCTATAAACACTCCCTTCTACCTGTGAGTGAGCTGACTGGAAAAAAGTCACTTATAGACCATTCCAGTGACAAGTTTGTTCAAAAATGTCAAAAGAAAAAATACTTAATACAGCAAATAACTGTTTCATATTAAAATACCTTGTGAGGGGGGAGAGGGAAGAGGTGGAGAGGCAGGAGGAAGAGGAGGAGGACAGGGACCCACTAGGGTCTGAATGGCACACAGTTTAAAAGAATCGTGCAAATTGTCTTCTTTTCAAACACTTAAGCTTATGTGGTAAGTGATTATTCTGGAAACTGCTGATTATATTTTAACAACCACCTCATTCTAAAATACACTTTCTCTAACATTTTAGAAAAATGTCTATTTAGCAATGCAGTTCTAATAAGGTCAGTGAAACAGCACTTGAAACATACAATTTTTTTGTTTTCATAATGAATCTCAGGTAAACCACATACTACCTGAAAAATAAATACTGATAGAGCAGGCAGCTTTCCTGGAACACTAAATTGTACTTTCTGCAAGGTTAGATTGAGTAGTGAATTATGACATCTATGGATTGAAAGGTTGATTCTTGCGTTGAAAAATAAAACTACCTTTAGTGAGGAATATTTACTCCAAATTTGGGTGGCCCTTAAGTCCACATCTAAAATAACAACTTTAGTAAACAAGGCATATATTATTTAAACAATTATATTGCTCATTTTTTGGTAAGGATGAATTTATACTCAAATGAAAATAAGTTCATCCATCTTTGCAGTGGAATAGTGTTTGCATTACTTTAAACGTTGCATTTTACATGTGCTAGAGAAATGCTTACCTATGGTAAAATGCTGTGCTTGAACATGTATGAATGCTAATATAACAATGCAGTAGAAAAAGAGACTTTCTGTACAACAGTTGCTAATAATTTAAATAGTGTCAGTTTCCCAAAATTAGGTTTTTAACTTTAAGGTATGACATGATCTCACCTTCTACCCTCATATACAAATAAATTACCATAAAAACAATTTTAGCTTAACTTAAAATTGCACCTAGAAAGGCATGGGATCGTTTGTACCTATTACAAAAACTGTTAAAATCAAGGGCTGCTACAAAGAATGAGGTAAACTGAAGACTCTCAGCTATGTGGCCTTCAGAGAAATGGCTTTTTTCTATTGAGTTCTAGTTTTGCACACCACAGTGTTTTGCTAGCAAAGCGTTCTGAGTTCTTTTCCAGGAACCATTTGTGTGTATATACACACACACATACATATATATATGTGTGTATATACACACACACACATACACACACACTGTATACTGCATCAGCAAAATATATATATATTTATATATATATTTATATAAATATAAGGAAGAAATCCCCCTCTAAAACGTTCCTTAGTGTTTTTGTAGAGCTTATGGGGGAGGGGATGTATGTCTCCTTGCTGTTACGTACATTTAGAGAACATGTTTTGATCTATTGGCTTCTTGGTGCAGTAATGCAAGATTGATCCACGTTGGTGCCAAAGGCTTTGCTCATCAGAAGGAAGATGTAAAATACTAATCTCCTAAACAGCGAGGCCAGCCTCACTTAATTCCTCTGCAACCCTCTGGTCTACCACAAAGTTCATAAATACTTTGACTTCCAAATCATTAGACATTAAAAACAGGAACAGTACAGTAACATGGGGCATTATGCTTCTCAGTGTAAAGCATTCTTCACTAGTTCCTATCACAGTGCAGACCTGACTGCATTAAATATGCTCAGGAGATTAGTCAACGTTGTCTGTATTTGGTTATGGGAAAGGCTCTCCTTTTTTTCATCCAAAGTGCATAGTGAGAACAAGTCAAAGCATTCCTCTTTTCAGTAAGTGTTTGATAGTCTGATCTAGGCATCCTCCTGAGAATGCAATTCTGATGTCTTGCTCTTTTCCAAAATAAAGTCCTGCAGTTCAGACATTCATCAGCCAGGTAAACAAACTTTGCCAGCAAATAGAAGTCCCACTATTGTAAAGAAAATGGATAAGACAAACAGTACATACGAAGACCCAACCACTGTGTTATTGGGTAATTTATATGGTTGACCTCCAACTTCATTGATGTAAAATCCTATTGGAAATATTAGGGCTGCCATACAGAATAGAATCACTGCAAAGAAAAGAGAAAAGAAAAACAGTCATCGCTGAGTTAAAGCCAAAATATTTACTAGTTCATAGAGCAGTCCAGAAAAGCAAGCAAAGTATTCTGACTAAACTGAAGAGCTAAGATATTCCAGTACCTAACTTGATTGAAATGACCAAGTAGGCTTTATCTTGCTTTCAAAACATTCCTCATCTACTTCCAAGAAAGACTGAAAGTCCCCCATTTTGACTGCAATTTCAGTCCTGCTCACTAGATCATAAACTGTCTTTACAGATTAAAAATTTGGTAGATTTACTTCTACCACCATCCATGAGTTTCACCACAGAGTTCATTACTTCTCCAGTTAGAGTAATTTTTCCCCAAAGTCAAGACAAACTAACATTCAACATTGAAGAAACTCCTTTTCTATTATCAGAATTGTCTTTTTCCAACCGTAGTTGCCCTCTCCCATTCTTCCACATAAATTCCTTTTCTGTAAAAATTTTGCTAAAAATAGAAAACACATATATTGTCATTACAGATTCTTTTAGGTTAAAATGTACAAGTTTCCTAAAGTTATATGAATGTTTCCTGAAATAATGAAATATCCTTAAGATTTTCCATTTTAATACAAAGAAAGTTTTCCAAGTCAGTTTAATCTAAACTTCTTAGTGAAAAACTTCAAATTCAGACTCCATGAACAAAGAAGACCAAGCAATGAGGCTTTTTATTTCACCTGAACAGTTAGACTTAATGTACATGGTTTGTGCTTACAACTGACTCTGTGTGAATGTACAAAAAAGAAACCAGAACTCCTATTAAAGCCATTCATTAGAATTATATTATGGATTTCACAGGCCTTCAGGTATCAGCAGTGGCCAACATTCCTCACAGCACATTTCAGTACTCTGGTCAAATCCAGGAGAGAACATCCAGTGTTGTAATCTTTCCCAGATGACAAAGTCAGTGTTCCTGTAACATACCTTTGGATAAGTAACCCTGTTTAGTTTGAACATAGCAATATGCAGGGCTCTACTGTCTCGATCAAGGGAATGACTTCCAAATATAGCTCCTCCAAGAGGCAAGACATTCTTCACAATAAAAAGGCTTAGCTTTTGAATTGGTTTGATTGCATATACAAGAATATGCAATTAGGTTTTTTTATCAGTATTAGAATAACACAGAATTTTATCTGGTTCTACCAGTTCAGTCAACTCTTAGAGCTTTACTCCTACTTCACTTCTATGTATTTCAGCTTTGTTTCAAACATTATTTATTGTAAGTGGAACATGGCATCCCAATACCCATTCAGCCAAATCTAAATTATATCTGGGGGGAGACATATCCCACCAACCCTACAAAGCCACATACCACCATCTTCTAACATGATGCACAGCTAACACTGAAGCCCCTCCTAGTCCTCAAAGTCTACCTATAAACTTGGTCACATGAAAAAGAAAATTCAAGCCAAGTTACAGTGTTTCTGCCTGAATAAAGTGCCTTACATGCTAATTTTTTCAGTCTTCTCTCAGTTAACACAGACTGCTGCTTTTTGTTTGTTCGTAAGGGACACGGGTGCTGTCCTTGTCTCCCCTTTCTCTTCTCCACCACTAGAAGACAGAACAAACTCTGGGGATGCTGTTCCCTGCTTGAGCTTCCCCCCCAAGTCAAACAAGCAACAGTAAAAAACACTGGCAACAGTAACAGTCATCGCTTTCATCACTGGTTCCTGTGGAAGTCAGCAGTGCTGCAGCTGCTGTTGTTTCCAAAGGTACATTAAACAAATTCAGGAGATCACCTGTCCCCTTTGGCCTCACCAGGACAAAGTCTCTAGTCTTTCAGAATGAAGAAAAGATGAGCTGGAACAGCCTCAATATTTTTTAATGTAACTTCACTACTGCTCTTCCTAACTAAATACACATGCTCCAGTTTATCCAGCTACAGTGTCACATGCCCACACTAAAAACTTTTTTTTAAAATAGACTCCATGTTTATCCCAGACAAATAGTTTATCACATATTTTATATCTTAATGCTCAAAGCTTATGATTTGCATAGCACAGGTCTCAGCTTTGAGGAAAACACATTCATGTTCTATAGAAGAGACTAGTTATGGGCATGATGAATCTGAATTCAAAAAGTGTCCAAGCAGGATTTGGGCATAAATTAAAAACGACAGTTTCATAAACCGCAATCCATATCAGAACATCAGCTGCTCCTTGCTTTCCCAAACACACGAAGCAGCTTTTACAACACCTTGAGTGAAGAGCAGCTACCACTAGGATCAGCCTTTCTTTCAGCTGACAATACTGAGCAGGAAAAAACCCTTATGTTCCACTAGCGGGAGCTCGTGTCTCACTTTTAATGTAACAGCACCAGTGAATTATTTTTTAAAGGGAAATAAAAAGAGCACAAACAAAAAAACATCTGGCAGCTGCATAGTTACTACATTCCTGCTCAGTGCTACCTCGTGAGGCCATCTATTAAAACCAAAGAACCAGCAACCAGACGTTAAACATTAAATAATCAGAAGGTTTTAATCTACATGATTATTGGTCCATGTATTTCTACACTACACAATCTAATCCTTAAAGAAACCTTCCCTTTTTTAAATTGTATCTTAACAAACACCTGGTCCATCTGAGGAGAGAAAGCTTGGGTATGTGTTTCTTGAGCAGATCTGTGTAAGCGTAGAAAAGCTCTATACCTGAGTGGTCCAGAAAACAGTGGTTGATGTGTGATTAGTAACGCAACATACAATTAGTAACAGTTTGAACAATATTATGAGGACGAGTCACATTATCATAACTCAGCACACTTCCTATTACATCCAGTTTGTCCCTGACAAGCATTCCAGTTACTTATAAAACTTCTGTTGTATTTTAACAATAATACACTTACAGGAAATAGCTTTAGGATTCTGAAAACAACCTGCACTTTCAAGATTAAATCTCCTTTATTATATTCAAGAACTGCACATCTGGAAAAGTTCTGATGGCCTCATGGATATGGTTGAAGAATAGATCTTTATCCCTCTCTACTAAACCACTGTTCTTTGAGGTGTGTTGTACATACATGCACCAGTGCTCCTAGGTCTGAGACCTGCTAGTGGCATGGTACCGCCAAGTGGAGTGTGTGCCCAGTGTCTCTTTGTGTTCTTGCCCAAGGACAGAAGGGTGCAGGTACCTCAACTCTCCCTCAGTTCACAGCAGGAAAAAAAAAAATTCTGCCTGTGCAGCTAGTATGCAGAATACTGATGCACATACACATTTCAAACGTTTACTACGGAAGTAACCAGCCATCTTCTCTTCCACTGTGCATACACCCAGTGTACATGTTCTGCTGTGAGGGTGTCAGTGTGGTCTGAATTTTTAGTCTGAAATAGCAAATAAAAACCAGATTCAACAAAGTCTCTGTCAGATTAGGAAGCCTGGCAAAGGAATTACGGCAAAGTTTTGAGTAGTGATTAAGAAAAGACTGCATGATAAATTTATTTTTAAGAAAAGAAGACACTAAGGAGAAAATCCAACATATGAAGTGCTCATTTAACTTAAGTGTGTATTCTTTTAGAAGATTTGTAAGCTAGAGGATAGGAATTTCTTATACAAACAGTAGCCCAAATGTAACTCTCTGTATCTGGTAGTATCAACTCAGTGAATTTCCAGAAACCCATAAAGAACTTCTCCCTCAAGAGTACTTGCTTTTGATTTCAAATTCTTCCTTGGGTAGGAAAATTTGCAGAAAAGACACTTAATTTCTCTAACAAAAAAAATTAGGTAACAAAAGACAATCATCTCTAGTCTGGTTCTGAATGGTGGCAGTCAAAAAAAGATTGAGTTCCTGTAATTCTTTAGCTTGAAATTGTTTTGAGCATCCAATGACAACTTCAAAAATTCCAGGATACAGAGTATTAAAAGAAGGAAAAAGCTATGGTCTAGTCTTTAGAGGGCTCATTGTAATACCTGCTTGCCTCTTTAGAGATGCATAACATAGAAAGCAGCACCTGGTACAAATCTTTAATAACTCAAGAAGCACTTTATTCACTGGGGAACACAAGGGACAGATGTTTGCAGGATAGCTACTGTTTGTTAAGAATGTGATTATCCTGCCTCATTTTTACTTGCATTCCAAAAAGCACGTCCATTATACTCATGAGCATTTAAATCCTCTGGCAAAAAGAATAACAGACTGTCTGGTAACTGCTGGAAAAAAAGGTAGAAATATGATTTTTCTGTCCAGCATCTCCTCCCTTGATACATCTCAGAGAAGCACCCAATTCAGTGGCAGCAGACACAGAATTAATTCCCTTTCTAGTTGTAGCAGATGGCAAGAGACCTGACTCTGTATAAGATGTAAACAGATCTTGCGGGAGCTCTGTGAATTCCTACAATAGCCAGGGTTGATATAATATACATAAGACCACCAAGGTTGCCTCCGCAGAGAATAAGCTCTGGATGTTGTTTCTAATTACGGAACCTAACAGTATCTGTCCCAAGGACCATGGAAATTACAATGTTTGAGATGTAGCATAGGTTTACCACATCCTATCTTCTAAACCAGAATATGGCATAATGAGCACCCTGAAAAGGCAAGGCGTTTACATAAATTTGAAGTCAGGCTAGCAAAAAAGGAGAAGTTTCAGAGATACAAGGAACAATACCAAAGCCAGGTTACTTTTTTGCTACCAACTTATGCCACTATGTCACAGGGCATAATTAGTGATGAAGTGGTATAGAAGCTGGGATGGTAATAGACAGTTAGCTCACACTTGAGCAACAAGTAAATAATACCATGCAAAGGAATAGCTGATCAGATCTTTGACTGCTATCAACATACAAGGCACACCCATGAGTTTGCAATACCTCATTCACTGAAGAAGCACACAAAGACCTGGACAGCACACAAACGAACACCAAGATGTAATCTACTCTCCATTACATTGTATGAATTTGGTACTACAGTTAACAGGACTCAAACAAGAATGATAGTTTTGATACTATGTATGCCCAAAGTGACAATACTATCACATCAGTAGGAATACTGTGATTCTTGGAAGACTCTTCTCTACAGAAATCAAAGGAAAACTTTCACATTGGCCTTTAGAAGACTTTTGTCACTTATGCAGTATGACCTGGAGGAGGGAAGTATCCCTTCCACAAAGCTGTTTTGCAGAGAAGTCAGAAAAACAAGTTTCTGTGCAGTAAAACCACCAATGGCTGGGAAAGACTGCAAACGCTGTGCTAGTAAATACTCTCTTGGATGTACCCCTTTAGAATTGTATATGGGAAAGAATTGACAGATCAAACATTTGTCCTTCGTGTGTCCCTTAGCTAAACAAAATAGAAAAGACCACTTTCAGTAATAATTCATATTTATAGGTAGACAGTTGAAAAAACCTGGAGTCCTCCAAGATGACAAGATTACAAGCAAAAATTCCATGAAAAACATAAGCTATATATTTATATACAAATTCCAGCATGAACTGGGCAAGAGTGACCTCTTACCAGGCTCTCCTTGCTGCTGTCAGAGTTGTAAGGGAAGGGCTGAGCAAGAGGACTCCTTTCCCCTTAGATGATTTACTCTAGACCCCCTTGCATTTTAAGAGAATGGAGCTGCCAGTCCCTGAGCTGCCCTCAGCAGGCCCAGCAGACTTCCCTGCCTGGCTAGGATAGCATGTCCTATGTTGTGTTCAGAAAGTTCTGTGAGAAGAGTATCTCCTAACAGCCTGTACGAGGCCACTGAGTCTTTAAATTGCTTGCAGAAGAGATACAATACAACTACGAAGTTTTCCCTACCCTGTTCTAATGAGTTACACACGTTTTCATCTTACAGCACTGGCACTTCACAGGAAAGGCCTGTTCGTGGTATTCCAAGCTGATTCCATTTGGCTACGTGTTTCCTAATACTAATCTACAAATAGGCTACTCATTTGTGTTGCCATCCAATGAACCATGGAAGTCATTCTCACCAACTTTTTGAAAAATGCAGAACTCTACCTCCCATTCACTTCTTTTTTTCAAAAGTAATTTTTCTTACAAGTGAGCTAAGCAATAAAATTTTCTATCATCGTTAACAGGAATGCAAAGGTCACAGAGTCATACATATTGGAGATAAAATACCAAAGACGCTGAATTTTAAAATTTCGGCAATGCAGCGATCATGTCTTAATAGCATTATTAATAATTCTGACTTGCAAAAGAACAAATTAGTATGTTTCATTATTAAACATCTCATAACAAAAAGGGAAGTGCTGAAATAAAAGAATGTTCTTCTATATTTAGACTTCTAATAATGGACCTGTTGCAAGCCTAAAGAAATATACAGGAAAAAAACCAGCTTTAGGGTATCAGATTTTTTGGCTGAACTAACCATCACAGTTGTAGGAAACTAAAGATGCAGGGATGTGATAATTTGAGATATTTAAAAAAAATATTAAAACATGTAAAGCCCAAAATAAAAGCTCTGAATTAAGAGAAAAACCTCAGTAAATAAATTGTGGTATCAACTATTAACATATAGTACTCCAAAATCCCTCTTTCCCCTATAGCTTTGCCTTCAGCTTACTGTAAGCATCTTAATTTGATATGGCATTTTGAGTTTAAACCCTCCCTGCATACATTAGATATACATGAAATATGTATAGATAAACAAGGGTGCTGGAAAAGTTGGGATGGAATATTCAGTAATACTCATGTCTGCTATTTTAATCATTCACTAGAAAATAAATAAAAGGCAATCACAATGGCTACAGCATTTCAATAGCTCCATTGTCTGCAAAAGCTGCACTATTAATTTAATACGCTGTGCAGCAAAGTTGTCAGAAGGATGGCTTTGATTGTACAAGTGCCTCAGTAAAGTACCTTTGTTGAAGCTGAGCACTTTTTTGTATTATTCCCTTCCCCAAAACAAGGTTAAATCTCATTCATATTAGGTATCATTAGTTGTCAGAGAGTTCCATTAAACCTTATTTATGCCTGTGTAAACCACAAACTTGCATTTTCTAGTTAGTGTTCACACTACCTTTAGTGGTATGTCATAATTCAAGTCAATTTAAAAGCCCTCAGGTTTTGAGTTTTTTCATGCTGTCATCCCCACCATTAAGGCACCATTTCACAGTTGGGCTAAGCCTGTAACACACACCAAGAAAAGGAAGTTTGAAAGTTATTCCCCTTACTCGTTATAACTGTTTTTCTTTTGCACTGAAGTAACCATAAGATACGTTTCCCTGTGCAGAAACAAAGGGCTGCTAGACAAGGCTCAGCTGTGAGGAGTTACGCTGGTGCTCATACGGAGCAGAATCAAGGGAGGCAGAAAAACACTGGTACTCCTCCCTTCAGCTAAAGCGGGTCACTTATGGAAGCAAAAGTCTCAGTGCTGTGAAGCACAGCAGATGCTCTGCAGTGGGCAATCCTCCTGCATAGCCAATTAGGATGCAGATATTCTGAATAAAACACCCGCTGTGAGCATGAAGCAGGACTGAACCAGCATCAACCCTGAATAAGGTATTCATGAGACACCTGAAGTAGGGATTGATTTCAGACTGCAGTAAGTCTCAGATGCCTCCTCTTCCTAGGGGAAGCAATTTCAGTCATTCCATTCTGCAAGGAGCAAGTCCTGGATATATGGGAGTGGGGATGTACAAAAGACTACCAGACACACAATTCAGGACTGACCTCTTCTGTCCCTGCTCATTTTCTTAGGTCAGTTAATAGCACTGCCCAAGGAAAGTAAAGGGGTCAGCCCTTCCTTTTGCTTACCTTGGGCCCACAGACTATTAATCCCTCTCAATTATAGTCACTTAAAATATCAACCTCTGAATTTTTGAAGAATTTTATTTTTCTCTCAGACATGGTATTTAAAGAGAAGGAATGTTTTGTATAGTAAGAGTCCTAAGCACTTCTCCTTGACAACACTGTACTGTTATTTTAGACTCCACCAGTTTATCCTGCATACAGGTCAACTGTGTAGTTGAGGTCACTTACTTCCAGTGAAAGCTATCCAGCGGGCATATTTAGTAGCTTCTCTTCGCCAGTGGGAAGCCACCAGCAAACCACATGTGACAGTTAGTGAAATGATTCCCATAATGATGAAAAATAACGTAGTGACCCACTCAGGAGGCAGCCGTGGAGGAATACAGGTCCTGTCACGTCCATGGATGGTTTGACACTGTCGCACAAGGCCAACTGTGAGAGCACCTGAAAATACACAGCAGAGAGGCAAGTAAACTTTCAAAATCCTCTCTGAGGGGCGCTCAATTGCAAACCAAAGCTCAGAATCGTCCAAAACTAAGGGATCCTTTCTCTGATGAACATTAATAAGCCTTTCAAACACATGGGATGGGGGGGGGGGGCATGCTTTAAACATCTGTCTTCATGTTCTTTCATCACACGCTTGCACAAGTTGAAGTGAGATGGCTGCAAGCGGTATCTGGTTCTTGAGTAGCAATCAAGGTCTAATCAAAGGGATAAAGCACTCCTATAAAGCCTGCCAATAGCAGCTGAAGTGGTAGCTGAGATGTACAGAGGATCACTCCCTCATCTGTGCAAGATGAAATACTTTTATAGTCTAACAAAATGAGCTGCAGCCCCCTAAAATGCCTTTAATTGTCCAATGCCTTTTTTCTGTCATCTGTAAATACAGCTTTAATCCTCGAAGTCTTGCAGCAGAAACTACATTTAATTCATACCAAGATTCTTAAGAAGATTTAAAAAAACCCCACTTCTTGACAATAACTCTGTAAGAGTCCCTCTATGCAAGAGACTGGTCAATTCTTTCGACAACTAACAAGAGTTACTACACACACAAACTGGGATATCTACACAAAAGATCTATCAAAAAGATCCTAGAAAAAGGACAAGACTGGTACAAGAACCATAAAGTTTTACACAAAATGAGGTATTTCCTGTTAAATAAAAAAAAATCCAATTTAAAATCCAATTCAGTGCTTTTGAGACTCATAAAGAAGCTTTTAGTAAGCTTTAATAGTGAAATTCTCTTTATTTGGAAAATTTTAACCCAAAATTAACATGCAAGATTAAAACCCATTTCTTCCAGTGTCTCTTAAACATTAAATCCTATATTTCTCAATTTTGTCTCTTCTTCTGAACTGTTTTCCTAAATAATCACAACTGTACTTTATCTAAATGAGGAAAAACACCAACAGTGGATAATATTAGAGTCAACATCTTCCTCCACAAATTGTTGTAAGTAAATATTGTTATAGTTGACCTGTTTAAATAAAAAGAGGGCAACTTAGAAACAATTACAGTAAGATTTGAAGCTTAGGTTTTGCATGTCTTTTGGAGGGAGAAACAACTGTCATACTTTTTAGCTTCTTTTTGAAAAAAAGCATGAAACAAAGCAATAAGTCAATAGTCAAAAGGGTAACCAGTCCTAGCATGCACGTCCTAGCACCCTGGGGCCAGTTTCTGCAAGTGTTCAGATCCTGTCTGCTTACACCTCAGCAATGAGTACCACCAGAATCAGCTTCTGAGCTTAGAATCGCAGGTTTTGCAATTAGCATGCAGAATATCATGTTTTATTAGATGTAGTGCTTCTGATACACTCCTAGAGGATGAGAACCAAGAGCAAAAACATTACTGAATTAGTTCTGTTGAAGCATTCCTGTAACCTTTGTTTAGACTACAAATTTTTAGCCCTATTCAAATACATCCTTTTAATTACATATTCATCAACTGAAAGAATCGGAGATAACTTTTCAGCTAAAAGCTGAAGTAAAATCCTTTTTAGAAGTGTCAGTTACAAAACCAACAAAATTGGCATTTTCTACTCCAGGTATACAGCAATCACACCGTTGCTGTGCCCCAGGACTATACAAAACTGAGCCAGAATTACACACATAATCTTGCACAGTTCACATACCTGTAAAGTACACAGTTTTACATGAACTGCTTCTCAGTTGCTTTTTCATAGCCTGCAATGTTTTCATTTTACATCAGCTGCTGGGGCAGAGGGGAGATGTGCACATGTCCTTAAAAGTCAAGCTCCCTGAAACACACACACATTGCAGAACCTCATACAAAACACTAAATAGTTTCCTGTAGTTTGGGGATAAAGAGGCTATTCACTGCAGTATCATAGAACAGGAAATTAATCCCAAGCACTCTGCAAGACTAAGACTTAACAAGAGTTTTACTATACTTACAGTAGAAGTCAGTTTTTTCTAAATTGCAATTCTCATCTAAAGAATGACTTCATAAAAATGACATCACACACTCAATAGATGTTTTCTGAATTCAGAAAGCTCTCCTGAATTCAGTGGCAGTAATTTAGTGCATTTTTAACTTTGGCAAAAGCAACAGTGATAAGAACCGCTATGCTGGACTCCATTCCATTTTGTGTATTAACTGAAACTGAAGAACAGTTGCTATAGATGAGCATGTATTGGAAAGAGACAACTCATCTTTCGGATGCAATTTGCCATTTATATTCAAGACATTTTTCAATTAACAAGAGCACATTTAACAGGTCAGATTCAGACAGGACCAAAGCTGAGCCCAGCAGTGCCATATCCAAAGGAAACAGAGGAGAACTCCATCTTGAACTACTATTTTTCAGTGCATTTTTTTTGCTGTCAGCATCTACTTGTCCAAAGGCTGATTTTCTCAACACCCCCCCGCAACAAACCCACAACTGAACATGAAAAAAGAGAGCACAAAAATCTCTCAATTGCCAGTACCAGGGTACCATCTGTTTTGAAGACACAAGGATAGGTGGCAAGAAACTACTCAGAGCAGGGTTTCCTAAACATCACTTCCAGTGCCCAATTGTGTTGTTCAACTCTTTTTTTTTCTTTTTTTTTTTTTTTTTTTAATCAGAGTTTTGAAGTGTCAGCAATTAAACTTCAGGATCTGCCATTTTGGAGGAAAAATACAAACATTACTTTATGGTTAAGCTTTTGTTAGCATGTACTTAGTATTTTCTCTTAACTCTGCTTCATGGACTACAAATTTGAAGTAGATATACTCCATATTCAAGGTTTTGAACCTTGAGTCTGCAAACTCTGTGGAGGCAAATGGAGAGCAAAAGAAGGTTTGTAAACTATTTCCAAAGGTTCCACAAAGGTAACTGGGAGAAACAACCTCATTATGTGCTTATATATTTAGTTAAAGTTCAAGTTTAAGTTCACTATACAGGAATACCTCACTTATGTACATAAACTGTGCAGAAGGAAATTGAACCTCATAGCTTGCTCCCATAGTGACAAAGCTCCTGTTGAATGCAGACTTCAAAAGAAGTATTTATTTGCAACAAAATTCAAAAGAACAGTGGGTTTACATGGTATTTTATTGTCTTGGTCCCCTTCTTAAGCAATCAAGCAAACAGTAGCCAGGCAGCTGCCAAAAACTTGCCCCAGAAAATCGTGTTTAACCTTGTCTAGTCTATCATTGAAAGGAGGGACATAGATACTGAATTGAACAGTCTCCTTCTGCCTGTAGCTAGAGAAGAGCCCAACAGTCCGTCTCAAGCCAGTCACCAAGTTCCACTCTGATCCCTAAGTAAAAGAGGTTTTTAGTCGTTCCCTCAGAACAATTCCAGCATAATCACTGAAAATCTAAGCACCTAACACAGGTATAAAACAAAGAGCACAGGTAATGCTAGTAGATTAGGCAGCTTAAAGATGGATACAGCCCTAAAACATGTGCAGTGGAGTAACCATGCCTGCCCATCCTCCACCTCCCAATGCCTGCACTGCACAGCCATCCGGAGCTGTAACGACAACCTGGAGATGCAGGGGGCTGCTCCATTCTCTCACATGCCTCTCCCTCTGTATCTTCCGAGACTGGCATTATGCAGGTCAGTACAGCTAGTGCGAGAGGTGATTAGGATATATATTTCTCATTACTAAAAATGAGATACAGCCTTGATCAAAACAGAAAATGCTGCACTGAGCAAATGTCAGTGAAGTGGTCCTTAGTCTTTTCCAGTAAATCTATTCCCTAAAGTGCCGGTGCATTTCAAAAACATTAAACAACCTTCCAGTAGTGACAGTCTGACTATAACCAAGATTCCAGTTTATACCAGTGAAAAGATTTCATGATCATATTGCTACGCTACCTCACCCAACTCCTCTAGACCACCAGTAATGCTCTTTTTCTGACACTACATATTTTCACTAGAATCACTAATAAAAAGACTCTTTAACAAATACACCAACATTTGGGAGCATCACCTGTTTAACAATTAAGTTTCACAAAACCGTTGAGGGAAAGAGGGGAAAAGGCACCAAACCAAAGAAAGGCAAGCCCTCATTTTTCCCCTTTGTGCAGATGTGCGGCTGCCACGGAGCCGACCCACAAGTCCCACTCCAGCCCCGCCAGTGCTGTGCCATTCCTCTCCCGTTTCCGTGGTAACTACAGAGCCACCAAGGAGGAATCACAAGCTATGGAGAGAAACAAAGATTGCTGCAGCCCTTTCACTCCCCTACCTCTCCATCACTTCTGAATTATTAAAAGTGGCACAGCGATACCGCAGCTGGAAAGCAGTAGCATAACAGCAGCTATTCAGATGTTCGCTGTTCATCCATTATTTGATTGCCAGAACACGTGGGATCAAGCGTGCCAGATGGACACAGGAGAGGTGCCACTGCCGTGAAGAGCTTACCATAGCATAAAGAGCAACTAATATGGTAAAAGCACGATGCAGTGAATGAGGTGGGGCTCAAATGTTAAAAGGTCACAGAGCTCAGCAGCTACGCTGTCTCCTGAACATACAAAACACAAATCCCCAGAACTGTTCTTGCTCATACAGCTTGGGGTACCTGCTCCTCCCCTATCCTCCACTACTGTCCCCACTTGAAAATGTCCTTACTATTTCCCATCATTTAAGAGAAAATGCTATTCCTTGGGTTTAAATGCATCTGCAACCCTTTATATTCCCTGACAACAGCTTCCTCACTTTATCTTCCATGTATCAACCACATCCTTAGCAAAATGCCTATTACTAACATTAAATAAACATTACAGGCCAATATGCCTAGTGAGGAGGTTAAAACCTCCAGCTGCTCCCAGACAGCCCGCCCGCCATCCCTCCCTCTCTGTCCTGATGAGATGGCGTGGTTCTGCTAGAAACCCCAGTTGTGACTGCCAGACAATTTCTGCTCAAACAAGATACTTTACTTCAGTGTACTGCGGACTTGTTAAACTATCTTTGCAAAGCGAAGAGCACAGTTTACAGGGTTCCTAATGAGGTGCTGGTGACGTAAATCTTAGAGCACCGCCAGTGTGGCAAGGACACTGATAAATTTTATGTTTTAGTAATGAGCACAGTGCATGGAGCTACGTTATTTGGGCACACTAAAACATTCATTGCTGCTGGTTAGGTAACAGTCACATGCCGGAGAATGACATATGTAAAATAAGGGCAGCTCAGTTAAGCCATTCGCTGCAACAATTATTGGGCCACAGACAAGGACAGGAGGAAATGAAGTTGTTCTTGGAAAGTTTCTAAGTTCTATCCAATTAATAAACTTGAATGGAAAAAGGTCTAGGTCCATCTAAGAGGAGGAACAGGCTGCAGCTGACTAGTGCACAGCTGCAGCTTGCTACCAAATCCAAGTGGAAACTTTAAAGGTCTAAAGAGAATGCAATGATTTGGTCATGGCAGACTAATTCCCTGTACCAATGTTAAGGATAACCATCAAGTTGACTTCGGCCACCTTGCCTTTAACATGTCTGCTGCTCCTTGCCTGCAACCAAGCCTCTCTGACAGAAGACCGCTTTCAAAGTGAGTGAAGCATAACCGAGGAATTCCTGAGAGGAACAAACAACAGAGCATGGTAAGAATAGTTTTAATGCAACTGCCTGTAACAGCAAACAAGGAGGAGGTATTTCCAAGAAGAAAATTTTTCAAAGTCATCCAAGGAATCTGGCAGTTTAAGTGGGATGTTTCCCAGTCTTACATATGGAATTTATTTTCCCACAATGAGCACTTTAAGTGATGTTACTATACAAAGGGAGAAGAAAGAATGACTTATTTAGGTTTATTTATATGTATTTTGTTTTGGGGAAAGTTTCTATTAATTCTAAATTCCAGGTATTAGTTCCCTGGAAACAGAGTACTCTCCCTTCTGCCTTTCCCAAAATCCAGGGAACTGACACTGCTGATCCTCCTGTACCATAGCCTGGGACGTACTGCAGGGTGCACATAGTTAGTTCTACTTATTCCAGGGTAAAACTCAACCAGAAATCAGGCCCTATACCCTCTCTTATGAGGAGATTTGTCATGCTTAGAATAAGCAATGCAGAAGGTTAGGGAAAAAGCTATGCTTTTGCAGGATATGCACCAACTCTGGTGTGAAAAGGAAAAAGATACAGTATCCTGCTGGTTTGCAAAGCACTTTAAAACCGGGGAGGAAAAAAGGATTAACAATGTTGGGAAAGACCTCTTGATTCTAAAAGGCATGGTCCATGTTGTAATAGTTAAAACAGAATCACAGGGTCTCTGTACGTAAGGTCGCACTGAATGACATGCACAGACACAGCTCATAGAATTTTTTTGTATCTACAGCTGCTCAGAATTATAGCCTTGTAAAAAGAAATGTAGTCAGTCCTCACTAAATTTTCAGCCATTGACCCATTAAAGCAATTTAAAAATGTTTACAGCCTCAAATAATGTCATATCAGAACATTTTGTAAAATAGCACATACACATAATTAACTGCAGCTAAGTAACCATAAGCAAGTCGAACACCCTTTCCTCCACTTTTTTTCATAGGTCACTGTTGTAGGACAATACAATAACTGGATTATACCTAAATAACTACACAGGCTATATAAAAGGATCAAAATATAAGATAGGATCAACTGCCAGTTTTCAATCAAGTATGAGAATACCATATCTGTTACTGTTCTTACATAAATAATTACTTCTTTTGTGAAGGATGGGGGTAGTTTAAATAGATGCTCTTTAGCACTTAGGTCACTAAAATAACTTCGAGGTTACCCTGCAAGTACAGTATTCAGGATGTGGCACAACAGATTGATTCTTTTATTGCGGATGTTCCAGTATGTTGTTCAGTTAGTAAATTAAGAGGCAACCAAGTTCAGACTTAAAGTAAGATTTATGAATGTTAACGGATGATCTAGGGGAAGGCTTAAAAGAATAACAGAGGATTAACTGCAAAGGCACAGAACACAGGAGTTCAAAACAAAGGGATTATGAATTATCTTTCCTGTCCTTTGTATGCCATCTTGGTTTTGGCATTCACTCCAATTTGTCTCTCAAATCATCTAATAGGTATTGCAACCCTGGAGGAAAAGCTCTGGAGTGTCTCAGTGTGAAGCAGACCAGATGCAAGATCAATTCATATTTATTGGTATGAAACAAACACCTAAAAAGTATTTATACAATGTTAAAAGATCAGTTTTAATAAAGACCTAGGTTTACTTGCAAAGTCCTTGCTATCTCTAGAGTGCATCTTTTAAGAGCAATTCAAGTCAATATTGCAAGATAGAGCATGTTATTATACAAGCTGCTATTTCTCTTCTCCATTTATCCCCTTCTCTGAAATCAGAACACTCCCTTTCAAACCAACTTTGAAATGCACCATCCTTCTTGCTCTAGAGGTGTAAAGGTGTTTCCTTGTTTCAGGAACTAAGTGACTTTCTTAAAAATACTCATATTGGCAACAGTAGGTTAGGTAACATCCCTAGCTTCAAACCCAGCTTATGCTACCTATGAGGAACCGACCAACTGAATTCTATTTAACAATCTAACGTCCAGAGAATTTAATTTATGAGGTACCATTTTGGCACTCTTTAGAACTCCAAAGTTTACTGGCTTTTAAACAGAAGAATTCTCATTTTTTAAGTCTAAACTCAATGTTAAAAGAGTTGTGGTATATTAGCAGAAAAGCCTGCCTTGCTGCTGAAGACCATCTGGTGCTTGAGTTCTCGCAAAAGTTTTCAATTCAGTGTTTGTATCATGCCTAATTCAAACCAAATCCCCCCTCCACAAAAACCGCACAGTCTTATCCCTCCCTCCTCCCACACCCAAAGAGAAAAAAAAAATAAAATAAAAAAATCACAGGCCAGCTATTGGGAAAGATCCTTATGAGATGACAATCATTATGATATACAAGTTGGAAGCAATGTTTAAATTGCAGACATTTGGACCAATAAAAAACAAGTTTATTTCTGGATTCCAACATACAAGTTTCAATGCCATGCTGCTTGTGTATTGGCGTGTTGGTTTTTTTTAATATTTGGGTTTTGTTCTCTCTTTCTCTTTTTTTTTTTTTTTTTTTTTTTTAAAAGAGATGGACCACCACACACTGAAAGAGCTATCCTCAGGCAACAATGCAGGAACAGCTCTCCTGAGGACATAACAAAGGCTCTGTGTGTTCTCACATATCAGAGCCAAGAAATCTGCCCATGCTGAAGGTATTCTTTTCCATTTCAGAAGACAGCATTAATTAAATGTTGGTAAACAGGATCTCTAATTAAAGTTGCATCCTTCTGGTTGTTTTTCTGACACTACAAGCATTTTCACAATAGGATAATGTTGTCGGTGACTAGAATCTTTACAGTTTCTGAAGTGGCAAGGACCTGGAAAAAAATAAAGAACTTAACGTTTGAAGTTTTGTTTTTTTACATTTAGCTTAAAAAACAAAAAATCCATAGTTCCATTTTTCTCCCAACCAAAATAGAGCTACTCAAAGTTGACAAAATTCACTGCCTAAAAAAAGATCAAAGGCAGTGTCAATATTTAAAAGTGATTTTTCTAGTCAGCTACACCAGTTTTATGCTGTATGTTCAGTTGAAAGCCAGAAGCTATGACACCTACAGCTGTTCTGCCATTTAACATCTGATGAGCTTGTGTTCTTTTTAACAGAGTTATATTTGGCTTCAGACAGAGTTGTAAAATGATACCTCCCCCTCCAATACACCACACAACTCTACCCCAGCCTTCTCAGAAATGGTCCACTAATCACTTCACAATCATATGGTTGACGTGCAGGCTCTTTGAGGCTGGCCATCATCTACAGCAGTCAGTGATGCGAGGTGACCAGGCTGGGTCAGTAATTGCAGCACCAGAATTTGCCACATGGCATGAACACAACATAACCAGCTAGAACACAGAATATTATGGATCTTCACAGTTCAGTGGATCACTTTCCACGTAAGTGTCTTATAAGGTGGTCTGTTCACAGGCTAGCAATAACTGGACTTCAGAACTCTCCATTTTTAACTCCTGCATATCTAAAAGCACCACTTCACCTAGTCAGTTGTGTTTCAAACTGAATAGACGTCCAAGCAGATCAGAACAGATACACCAAAACCCCCAAATCACACCGAGTAAAGAATCCCGTTGTTCTCCATTCCTGAAGATGAAATATCTGTCAACCTTCCTGGTTACAGTCTAAAGCAATTTCTCCAGCCTAGTGACAAGGGCGTTCAAGGGTAGGGAGAAAATTCAGGGTCTGGCCCTGTCCTCAAGATTGCTTGTACATTTTATCAAATGAAATTCAGGAGGAATAAGGATCATCTTCCTCTGTCAGCTGTAACTGTTGTGCTTTGAGCTGATCTCGGCTTGTGTCAGACACGCTCCAAGGACACCCACTGATCTGGCTCTTCCATGGCCTTATGAATCACCCAGTGGCGTAAGGTGAAAAGAGAAGTGTTGAAATGCGTTTTGGCATTTATATGGTTAGAAACATATTTGCAAATTTTAGGTGTCTGCTCTGCAAACACTCAGCCTAAATACACCTTATGTGCTTGAATGCTTTCTTACAGCTGAGCCTAACTTTCTCCTGGTCCACTGCTGAGAGCAAATTTTAGGCCCAGACTGCCCAAAAGTACAGCAGACCTACTAAATAAAGAAAAAAATATTTAAAAAGCAAATAAAGTGTACTAACAATCTGATGGCAATTTCTTTAAATCACGTAACTGATGGCAGGATTGTATTTATAGCAATGAGGACATGAGAACGGAAGTTTGCAGGTAGAAGTAATACCTTTTCTTAGAACAACTAGAATAATTGGAAAGATTAAGCACATTTCTGGTCTTGCAAGCCCTTCCTTGGACACATAAGCTTCCCCCACTCTACTAACTGGGGATATAAAAGATACTATCTACATCTACTAGACATGCTTTTTTCCATAAGGCACCTTTGTCAATTGAAGAATGGCACCTGAAAGTCCCAAGACATATTTCATTGCAACTAGAGTAATATTTCAAGTAGAATAAAACCTAACATTAGTTTTTCTTCCTAAAGGCACTTTTTAACTGTTGCCAAAGCTGTGTATGACATGCTTGTAACAACTGGCAATACAGGTTAAACTGCACTTTACATAGAGATTAGGTACAGGGCCAACAAAGATTTATTCTGTATAAGTAACGCTTCATGTGCTGAAAGACAGACTGACATATAGCTTAACGACATACAATCCATCCTCAAGGACAGCTAGCACAGTTTCCTGGCTGATTAATATTTTAAGACCCCTCAGTATAAAAGGTAACTTCAACTTTTCAGGCAAATTGCAAAAACAAAACAAAACCAAAAAAAAAAAAACCCAAAACAAACCACCCAACCTTCTTCTTCAGTAATAATTCTCAAATTCAAGCATTTACTAGTTCCCATCACAACAAAAACACTGAAAGAAGAATAGGAAGGCAGGGAGCATAGTCAGGATTTATCCTGAAGTTCTGTTTTCTTAACCCTTTTGCTAGGTGTGCAGGTTTTGGCTGGGATAGAGTTAATTTTCTTCACAGTAGCTAGTATGGGGCTATGTTTTGGATTTGTGCTGAAAACAGTGTTGATAACACAGGGATGCTTTAGTTACTGCTGAGCAGTGCTCACACAGAGTCAAGGTGTATTCTGCTCCTCATCCCACCCCATCCCACCAGCGAGGAGACTGGGGGGGCACAAGGAGTTGGAGGGGACACAGCTGGGACAGCTGACCCCAACTGATCCAAGGGATATTCCAGACCGTGTGACATCATGCTCGGCATATACAGCTGGGGGAAGGAGAAGGAAGGGGGGGACGTTTGGAGCGATGGCGTTTGTCTTCCCGAGTAACCATTATGCATGATGGAGCCCTGCCTTCCTGGAGATGGCTGAACACCTGCCTGCTGATGGGAAGGAGTGAATGAATTCCTTGTTTCGCTTTGCTTGCCTGCACTGCTTCTGCTTTACCTATTAAACTGTCTTTATCTCAACCCATGAGTTTTCTCAGTTTTACCCTTCCGATTCTCTCTCCCCCATCCCACTGGGGGGGAGTGAGCAAGTGGCTGTGCAGTGCTTAGTTGTTGGCTGGGGTTAAACCGTGACACCAGGGCAAGTCCTTGTTTTAGAAGCCTGCATAATTTAAGCCTGAATTATTTAGGCAATTAACAGGTGCTGTCTGTGCGGTGATAACACTTCCTCACTTATCACAAATCAGCATCTACAAAAATAGACTGGAGCCTTTTTTTTTGCTAGAATAAGAGAAGACAGACCACTCCTGAATAGTTAAATTTGCACTTTACTGAAATAAAATACAACTTTATCTTAACAGCAGGGCTCAGTCCTTTCTGAACAAGTGGGACTATTCTTAAAAAGCAATCAGATGTTATATAGTGCTCTGAAGAGCATATCTGTTAACATATGTTTATACAGTTGTTATACTGACATTCTGAAACAGAATTCTTTCTAATTTTAGATTCAATATAAACAGCCAAGAAATGCTCTGTCTTTATCGCCAACTTCATCTTAGTGAACATATACTTACAGAGAGCATTTACTTCAGATTACATTGGGCATAAGTCAACAGACTTCTGCTTGTAAAACAGCAACTACTACTTCTAGCCTTTACTCTCTTTATTTCACCATTTTTCATGTATTAACCTTCAGGGTGCTTCTTGTAATTGCTAAGTGACCCAATAATATTCCACTGAAAGAATTTATGAGACCACATTAGAAATTCTTGGCCATTCAATCTTTTCAGGTTTCCTGTACAATCTTGTTGCATAGTTTTTAAATTGAATTAAGTGTAGGTTTAAAAAACAAAGTGAAACATGCTTCTTCCCACACGAGTTTCCACAATGGAGAACTATATCATTAACACATGAATTTAGGTGCATAATTAGTTTTAGAATGGAATTCAACCTAAGGAAAAAAAAAAAAAAGTTCTTTCTTCGCCCTTGTGACTTCTCTTCCCCAACAGCATGCAATGCCTACAACCCTCCTCACATCAACAGGCACAGAAGATGCACTGCATTTTCTCCTCTACAACAAAGGAGATGAGAATCTTCCACTGTGGCAGTTCTGGAGCTGACACTTCCACTGACTGTGGGAATACTGTTGGTCACTGTCTATGCTTAAGGAAAGGTATCTCTTAATGCTTCAATTTATAATATCTCTGTTTTGTACAGAGAAGACTGAACATTAAAGCAAATTTCAAGTCTAACAAATCACCTTCTACACAAAAGTCAACCTTCAAGAAACTTGAGGTCCATCACAACCTCTTACCAGTTTTCTTCACTTTGTTTTGGTATAGACATTACAATTAAAAGTTGGGTATGTTTGACGCATTAAGCTCATACTGATGAAGTTACAGATAAAACCATTCCCCCTTACTTGTACATTTGCCCTGCCTATCACGGAGGTCAGGATCCATCCCATTTCAGATGTATACAAAGATTTTATTGTAGAAAGCAAGCAGTTTCACTGAGATATCCTAATAACATTAGTATATATGTCATCAATCTGAGAAGTATAGAAAGAATCTAGATTCAAAGCTGCTCTTTTGAAGTATTCACAGCAAAGCAGTTCTGAGGTACACTGAACAATCAGATGTCCAATTCTCTCTTACTCTGATTCCATACCTATTCCTTAAAATACAACTAAATTTCAAATTACATTGCTGCCAATAGCTGGAAGCAGTCACAGCAAAAGAAGTGGAAACAAGGCAAGAATAACCTGGACAATGACTGGAGAGAGAGCAAGAGAACAGGAAATCCAGGAGCAAGAACTGCAAAACTATAAACTGGGAAGCTGGCTCAATGATGAGTGCTACAAAAGTAAACTACTTGACTTTACTGCCTATGAACACTGTCATTTGATTATTAAATTCTTGGATGTACCAAGCACAGAGACAGCTCAGCCCTACTAATGCAGTGTCCAAACAACTGCACAAAGAATTGTTCACGGTCAAGTTCAAGGCCTAATGTGAACTGTCTTCAACTGGACAAATATTTAAAGATCTAAGTGGGTTATTAATCATTACACCTTGAGAGACTGTCATGCTTAATAATCCCAAAGTGCTTTGTAATTTATGGCACAGAACTGCAGCTACCATGAGGCTCTTGGGTAGCAGCCAACTGTTGCTTATCACACTACGTTGCATGGATAGGAAATGCTGGCTTCTGATGCTGCAGTAAAACCCTGGGAGGCTTTTGATGCCTTCACAAGGGAACATTTTAGTTCATCCCAAGGACCCAGACATAATAGACTGAGTATGTTTTGCTCAAAGAGAGGAACTAGACTCTACATACTCTGTGGAATTTTGAACCTCTAACTCTTAGCAGCTAGTGTTTCATACTTCATTAGCTCATCCTGCAGACAAACCATCACAATCAGACTGTTTCCTAAAGTACCCAAGAGAGACCAAACTCTTGTAATCAACTCTATTTACAAAATTGAAAAAGTATATACAAGATAATACATCAAATAGGAAATCAAATATAATAGGAAGAAACCAAAAGCTTCACCCTCAGAAAGGATATGACCTCTGACTGTTCCTATGGAATTAGGCCAATATAAGTGCTTTGCCAGTCAAATGCTCTAACTTGTTTCCCCTCTCCTTAAAATAGACATGTACCCTGCACAGATCCTCTTCTTGGCCATATCTCCAGTTTTTCAGATCTGTGTATATCTCCATCAGTCAGAGGCTTGGGGAAGAAAAATGAGATTGAACAAAGCAGCTGGAGCACACGTAAGGGGATTGCTGCAAAATTACCATAGAACTTTTTTCCTGCATATAGTCCTCAATAAAAAAAAAAACAAACAAAAAAACAACTCTGTCCATTACTAAATTTGCAGGTACTGTAAATTATAACAACAGGTTTAATTATGTAATAAGAAATTGTTTAATTTAAAATTGTATAAACTATAGATTTATAACAACTTATAATTTTCCCAAATTACTTTGTACAAGAAATAAAAACCACCTCCATATTGTATTTGTTCCACCATACTACAAACATCATTTTGTATTTGATTTTAAAATAGATAGCAGCATTTAACCTCTTCAAATGTCAATATTCCTCCTCATCCATGACTCACTTTAGTTACCTTCTTCTGAAATACACAGGTATCAACCATTGCTGGAAAAGGATTCAAGAACTAGGTGAACTCCTGCTTCAGATGAAAATCCTACATACTGCAGCTGTATTGCAGCAGACAAGAAAAGTTAGTTTTCTCTACTTTGTTTCAAGACTAGCAAGAAAATAAGTGGGAAAAAGTTGAGCTGTTGTGAGGTACCTATAAAAAAGTAGGTCAAGCTTAAAAGTTTGACCTACTGATCTTCTTTGCCTTGGCAAAAGTACAAATGGAGTTTACATAATGTTGCTCACATGTAAGTGCTGGCTGGAAACTAAATGATACAAATGTTTTTAATAAGCCTAGGTCACTAACAGGATTCCTTTTTTTTTTTTTCCAGACAGTTTTAAATCTTTGTTTTGCAGTACATATTACTAAAGCCTTACTTTTAAGGTTCATATATTTAAGTCACTCTTGTGTTAATCTTGGTGACATATTGTGGCAATAAATGTAATACACACACCTAAAATCAGCTCTAAGTTATTTTAAAAAATCATCGCTATTAGTGAAACACAGATAGCTCCTGAAGACACAAAGCTGTCATCTCAACAAGGTACCTTTCCCGCAGTATGTACTGTCTATAAAGCAGATTTACAACTACATACTTCTGGAGTAAAGCATAGGATAGACAGAAAACAAATCTGTATCTGCACATACTGCATATAATTTAGTTCTATAGTAACTGTACATACCACTATGAAGTAAATACTTTATAAAGAAAAAAAAGTTATTCCAAATACCTGTAACTCAAGTGCCTTAGCAAAAACACCTACTATCAGAAAAGACAAATGAAATACCTGTTATTCTTAGATTTTTTTCCTCTGTTTATTAGAGTAAAACTGTGATAGGAAACAAAGGTTAAAAAAAAAATCATCAAATTAAAGCTTTGCTGCTAATGCTAACAGAAGTTCCTGTGATAAAGACACCACCTGTATTTTACAGAGGAAGAAACTGAGGTACTACCACAGTAACTTGCCAACATCTGAAGTCAGTCATGCTAGATGCTAGATTTGAAAGGTAAATACAAGTTACTGGCTGCCAGATCTGTACTCTATAATCAGGTATTTCTTATCTAGTTCTTTAACACTAATTAGAGAATGAGGAATTCAACAGGATTGGTGGGAGGCAAACTTCCTCCGCACACTAAAGAGAAAACAAAACATTCACCTAACAGAAACAGTATTAATTTGTATTTGTTAAAAAGCAGATGTAAAACATCAGTTCTTCTATGGACAAAAACAATTGGCTCTCTCATCTCTGCTCTGGCAGGCTCAAATAACCAGGCTGACACAGTTCTCTTTCATGAGATTCTTCCTACATATAAAATAGTTCCATATGTTTAAATGTTGAGTGATTGGGCAAGCACAAAATTAATTCATTACAACAATGCCTTACTATTAATTTTTCTTGTGCCTTAAGGCCTGGTCAATTACAGAACCCAAGCACAATTCAAACACTTTGCTTTGTCAGATTTTTACATCCACTTGAGAGACATCTACAGTCATGAAGTGGAATGGAAATGTTCATTTTAAAGATGGCACTGACATTCCCAGTCCAGGCACACCTATTAACAGACTGCTCTTGTTAGAGTATTCAGATTATATGGGGTTTAGATTCTTTGCCAGTCCTTACTAGTTCTTATTTGGCTTTTGCACTGTTGTTTTTAAGGCACTGGCAACAGCTCTAAAATGCAAGTACTGTTAGCAGTGCCTGCATCTTACAGCAAGTCCTAATCACCTCATTGTCCTGATCAGTAACATATCACAGAGCACCACCTTCTTGCTCACGCACATGGGGGCATCTACCAAAAGGAAAGCGTTTTCCTAGAAATTATGTTGCAGAACCTAATTTTAACACTCTGATGTTCAGATGGCTTTAGAGACTGCTTTTCAGCAGTCACTTCTTTCTAGGGCATAATAGCACATAATTCTCCATTCTCTGTATCATCACACCCCCCCCCCTTTTTTTTTTTTTTTGTAATTCTCAGCATGCAATCCAAACACCTTCATGAAAGGGCAAATAACTTCTCCTGTCACAGTCACTACACGATAGCGTATTAAAAACATTAGTAAAAAGTAATGTCGTAGAATTGCTTCCTATCATGTCCCATCCTTCTCTGCTGAAAAGAGCTGGGAGAAGCATGCTGTGTTTTGAGTATACTGCAAGATGCTTAACAAATGATCACCAGAATCCTTTTATGGACAGTTTTTGAAAAGCCAACTACCCATACATCAAAGAAACAAACCAAAACACTATCTACTTCAGCACAATGATTGCCCTATATCACAATTCCTCCACAGAGAACCACTGTACATTAACAGTTTCTCAGCACAGGCCCTAAAGGGCAGAAGTACGTGGCAATGTGCCATACTGATTTTTACGTATCGCTACTTTCTGAGCAGACAACTGCATTTAGAACAATAGTGCTAGCTGGAACTCAAATTTACACCCTCTTTTAAGTTGTTAATGCTTTATTTATTCTATCTACCCTATTCTATTTAGAAATACTGGTTCATTCAAGTACCTTCATGTGGTCTTGAGTTTATTCCATGTATAGTCAGTGCTCCAAGTAGAGAAAAATATTTCAGTGGCAATGTGGTCTCAAACTCAGCAGGACTCAGGAATCACTGCTTGGTCATATCACCTGTGATAGTTCATTAAGCTGATCCCAACAAAGCTACAGCTCCTGTTGGAACTGTGGAGCAAAATTCCTCAGGAAGAGCTATCACATGCAGAGGAATAACACTGAATAGCAGTAGTTTGCCACTTAGTACTAGACAGCTTATTTCACATGAGCAGGGAGTTAACTGCCTCAGGAGGGATGGCCTGCTGGGTATAGCTTGCTCTTCTATAAAGACCATACATACCACTGAATCTGGAATCATACTTCACAAATAAAAAAGCAATTGAGTACGCAAAACCAAGAACTACACATAATACTTTGGAAGATACATGGAAAGGCAGCATTTGTAAACAAAACAGACAATTTAAAGTAAGTGGCATGTTGTAGATTCACAATTTACTATCATACTGTTACTGCACAGCATGGTACAGAAGGCAGTTTAAATGAAAAGTATAATTCCTAACATAAGTGACCTTGATGCTTATGTCACAGATGCAAGATGAAATTGGAAGCTCTGCCGAACACTCATATCACCCGAGTCAGCACTGCATATGCTGAGTGGCCTGGCCATAACATTATACTGTGTGCCCCATTGTGATATATGTATCAACATAAGAGGATGCGATAAATACTTGCTTTAGAAGTTACCCATCAGAGCTTAGCAGCCTTAAATTCTGACATCCATATTAACTTAATGACTGCTATAAAAAAAAGGTACATGTTGTTCTGTAAATTGGAATCAAATGAACAATCATGCTACATAGGAAGGGATGACTAAGTCCCATAAACAAACCGATAGCTTAGCTTTCTGAAGGGGGATTTTATTTGATTAAATTAACCCCTTGAATTATTTCACTTATCCTAAAAGCATTTCAAATTGTCAACCCTCCCCAACATGTACAGCTTTTAACAGGTCTAATTTCAACTGTGCATACTATTCATACCATTTTCCCTACAAAAGGGTTGAGAGCTGAAGCTAGAGCAACTTCTATCCTCCCTCCTTCCCTACTGAAGACAAAATACCAAAATCATTAAAGACCCTCGCACACTAAAAAGGAACATATGGAGACAAAACTATCAGCTTTTAAAGTTGATCGCAGAAGTACAGAAATACAGGAACAAAATTCATTACTATTGAAATCAGTGGGAACTTAGGCATTGCCTTAAATTAAAGCCAACTCTCTCCTTATTTCTCACATAGAATATCAGTTTGATAAGAAAAGGATGTCAGTGCAAGAATACTGAGAAGCCACTGGTTTTGAGATCGGAGTTATCAGGGTCCTGTACTTGCAAACCACAAACAACTAAACCTCACGGAGAACTCTCTGAAAGAAAAATCCATTTAATTTTCATCTTTCCTTTATAATCTTAAAGATGTATGAAGTACCTGAAACCAAATTAATGAACAATTCTTACAAAACTACATAAAGAAAAAGTGCCCAATGGAGACTTGGACCCACATCCACAGAGGTGTGGCTCCTCTGGCCTAAAGACAGATAAGCATCTGAAACCTTCAATGATCTCAGTTGCAATCCTTTGCTCATAATTACAATGCTGGAGAGGAATTTTTATAGCCAACATTTTTCAAACGACTGTAAAACTTATCTTAAGGGTAAGATTTAGGAGACTAATCAGCCCTTCCCCTATATCGATTTCCCCAGAACATAAGCTCCTTTTAAAAAAAAATATTAAAAACAATCTAGATTTTTCAGAAAAACATTAAAGCCACTGATTTATTTTGCTATCCAATTTAGCAGAAAATCATCATTATCTCTGGAGCAAGATGTACATGTTGTTTAGCATTCAAATCAGAACAGATTTTTTTTTTTCCTGAAACGTAAGCCCAGGTTCCCAACCTTAATGGCTGTAAACAGCTCTGAATGAGCCAATGCAGTGCTGCCCTCCAAGGTTTGCCAAGACCTCTGCTCTATGCAATTCTCAAACAGCTGCAGTATTGAGAAGACCAGGCTGTTCCACGCTGCCTTTCAGAACCCCGAGGACAGCAGCCAAGTAGAGAAACAGTATTACTCCCCCTTCTCCTTGGTACTAGGCTGACTTGTAGAAGCAGAATCTAGAATAATTCCTATAGGAGATGAACCATCGAACACAGAGGTAAAGCAAATAGTTTCTTTCACCAGCTGAGAGCAAGATGCTTCAAAAAAACCCACTTCTTAGTGGCACATATGGAAGCTGGATGGCTTGAATGTGGTCCAAGTACGGTAGTCTGCTGAGAGTGCCTGAATCTCACTAGCAGCTGGGACAGGGTTTACCATCAGGGCTGTGTCCTCCTATGCCATACTTCTCCACAGCAGTCTCTGCATAATGAATGGCACTCATAAAAGCACTTCTCTCATAATTCAATACTACAGTGTTTGCTACAGGAAGTCCTTGATTCAATGGGCATCCTCACGCTTCCTTTCTTTACAGTTTGGGCAAAAGGCTCGTTTTAGAAGGTCTAAGTACTAGAAATATACATTTATATTGCTTTTACCCAGAAACTTTACAACAGAGTGCATTGAATCCCATATCAATAAAAATCTACAAGAGAGTCATTAAGGGAGGATGACAGCTAGCTCTCCTTTACAATTTTATCAAGTCAACAATTTGTTCAGCTTCAAAATATAGTAAAAAAAAAAGACGCTTAGGTCTGTCAAAACATTATTTGACTAGTGAAGTCCTTCATAAAAATCCACATAGATTTCATGTTTGCCAGCCTAATTAAAACTGTTATTTGCACCTGTAAAAGGAGTACAGCACAGAAATGGCAGATGATTCTTAAGTAATCATCCATCAAGTAACTAAGAATTAATGATTTCTAGGTATAATATTTCAGGAAACATTTTTTCTTTAACAAAGAATGTAATGGACTGTGCTTAGGTCCCAAAAGACCTTTCTATCCATCAGCAATTTCTTCAGAATAGTTTTTGTTATCTCATTTCTATACAGGCAGAGAGAATCCAACATCTTACACATTGCGTAGGACCTGTTAACATGAGGCACGACTTAAGAACGACATACTTAAATATTTAAATGAAGATTATTTTATTTGACTTTACACCCCTGAAGAAGGGCTCATTACTGCAGCACTGCTGCTGGGTGGAATTGTAAGATGAAAGAACCAACTATTTTATGTAGCCACAGGCAGGAAGATCATCACAATTAGCTAAAGGAGGAACAGTGAATTCATCTAGGGAGTTCCTGAACGTTGCACTTCAGGAAGGAGACTCATTCCTCTCCTCTGGACCACGTAGCACAGGCGAGGTTCTAGACTAGGTAACTAGAAGCAATTCAAAGAAACCATAAAGACAGTCTGGTCAGAGGGAATGCCCAGTCATCAATCCCTAATAGCCAACATTTTTAATATTCTACTTCATCAGAATAAAGGAAATATGACTCCATTTGAACCAGTTCAATCCTCTTACACGCACCAAATATTAGGCATGGAAAACGCAAGGCAGACTAAGACAATTTTTTTAAACGCTCTTCAAGAATTTATGACAGAAGCCTTTACCCCAAGACCCCTTTTCTCATAGAAATTCTATACCTGTGGTTTGCTTGGAAATTGTAAGTTTAGGAAAAGGTGGTTAAGTTAGTTTCATCTGTTTGTAGTAATGATGGCTTCCTTTCCTGACAAGGAGATTGGGGTTTCTCTGGGACATGAGATCAAAGAGCAGCCCTCCTCCTTTTATCTCTCCCTGCTCCACTCATCAGAACATGCAGGTCCTTATCAACAGGCTGAAATAAATTGTTCATACAATTACATCATTAGCAAAAAGACAGATACACAAACCCTTGTTCTTTTAAAGAAAACAACGTCAGATTCTAAAATAAAAAACACACGGGACCTAGGCTTAAAACCTGATAAAAATCAGCATGCAGGAAATACTCTGGAAAAAAAAAAAGATGAAGGAAAACAAGATCTTCCCTGCAACAAAGGAAACGTCTGCATAGTACGAAAGATTCAAAACCTGCCACAAACTACGCAGAGAGACTCATCTAAATTCCCTGTCCAAGGTGACTGAACAGGGGAGACGCAGCCGGGGATGCCGCCCTCGTTCTCCGGCTCTACAGAGCGCAAAGAGGCTTTATGGGCTTCAGCAGGACCCCTGGGGAGACAGGGCTCCGCACAGCCCGTCCCCATCCCCGTCCCTCCCGCCGCGCCCGGGGACAGCAGCCGGGACGCACCGCGGACCACCCGCGGCTCTGCCCCGGCAGGAGGCTCCCGCCACCTCCGACCGGGCGCTTCGCCCTTCTCCGCGCCGGGGGGCCGACCCCGGGAGCTCCCCGCAGCCCCCGGGGGCCCGGCCCGGCCGCCCTTCCCACCCGGCGGCCAGCCGGCCCCCCGGGCTTTCCTCGCCCCGACGCCCCACGCCGGCCCCGCCGCGACCGCGCCAGGGCCCGCGGCCCCCGCCTGAGAGGAGGAGCGGCCCCTCAGGGGGAGCGGCCCCTCGGGGGGACCCTCCCCGGGCCCCACCGCCGCCTCGGGCCCCGCACGCCGAGCGCCCCCGAGCCCCTCCCCAGTCCCCGAGCCACCTGTGTCCCCCCCCGGCGGGTCCCCGCCGCCGGCCCCCCTCACCCGCGGACTCGCCGGTGTTGATCCAGTCCGGGTTCGCCAGGCTGGCGATGGCGAAGATGTCGGCGGCCAGGAAGAGGCATCCTGAGATGATGGTCAGTTTGTCCATCTCCTCCGGCTCCGGCGGCTCCCGGCTCCGGCCTCCGCCCGGCTCCCGCAGCGGGCCCGGGCCGGGGGCGCCTCACAGCCGCGGCTCCATGGGCTCCGCGCTCCCCTCGGCAGCGGCGCCAGGAACGGGCCCCCCGGACGGAGCCGGAAGCGAACCCGGCGGGCGGGGGGGCGGCGGTTACTCCGGAAGGGAAACCCACTCTCCCCGGCGTTCTCTCCCGGGGGGGCGGAGCTTGCCGCGGGGGGGGGCGGGGACGCCGCCGCAACGGGGCGGGGGAACGCCCGAGGCCGCGGCCGGCTTTCTCCAGGGAGCGGTGCGCGGCGAGGCGGGGCTTGCCGCTGGTGGGCGGGGCGTAAGGCGGGGCTGGCCCTAAAGGGGCGGCAGGTGGCTGGACGCGGAGGTGGGTTGAAGAGGGGCGAGGGGCGGAGCGGAGCGCCGCCGGTGGGTGGGGCCTACGGGAGGGGGCGGGGCATGCCGCCGCCTCGGGGCCTGCGGGGGGCGCTGCCGCCGGGCGGTGCGCGCGGGGCTGCGGGGAGAGGGGCGGGGCGGCCGTCGCCTCCGAGCGGGTCTCCGGTGAGGGGCGGCCCGTACCCGGGGCCTCGGCTCCTCCTCGTCCCCTCCCGGCTTCGCCCCGGATGGGCCCCAACACCTGCCCCGCGTCCCGGTCCTTCGCTGCCCGCCCGCATCCCTACCCCCAAAGGTGTTCGTTTGTCAACCGGGGCACACGGGGATCCCTCCCTTCTCCCTGCCCCGGCCCGGAGGCCTCAGGCTGGGCGCAGCCGGGGCCTCCTGCTCCTCAGCGGCAGGGCCTGCTTTCCCCCACGGGAAACGGTGCACGGAGAGACGGGAGTGAGCGACTCGGTCAGCACCGTGTAAAGGGGCCTGAGGAACCATCATAGGCCTGTCTTCACCACAAAAAATCCCCTCGTGTTTGCTAGTCACTGTCACTCTCTACCCCTTTGGAATGTTGAGCATTAGCTTAAATTTCAGAGATGCTTCTGTAGCGATGGTAAAAACGGGAAGTGGAAGGACCGATTCATGGAGGTTCCTCCAGATGTTACATGACTGTGGAGCACCACGAAAGTGCTACATTGCATTGCTGTCTGTGCTGTGTGTTTGGAAGAAAGCCTAATTAATCTTGACTGGAAATCTCAACCAAATACAGTGATTTTTAATGATGTGCTTTTCCATGGATTCAGCTATATTAAGTGTAGGGGTATCTGTAGCCAATAAATGAACAATGCACCAAATGTGGGAAACCAGCCCGGTTTTGGACACAGTAACTGTGCTATCGATACTGTCATTCTGGGATGGGAATGCTGAACTAAATTAGTCTAGCAGCCCCCACATCTACAGGTACTTGAAAAACATCTAACATCTTACATATGTTTTTTTTCCTTCTAACAGTGAAGACCCACCTGTTTTTTCCAGAGCAGCATAAGTGGTCTATACAGAACATATCGGGAAGCCAAGCGGGCAATTTTCTGTGCTGTTTATTTTTATGTAAGTCTTTTATGTAGATGGGAGACTATACAAACAAAATGGAGATATTAGTAAAGTAATCTTAAAGTGTTCAACAGCAATCAGTAGTACTTATTATTTGGAGGACAAGAGCTGTGCTCAGATTCTATTGAAATCACCTATTCTTGACAGATTTTAAGGTTGGAGAAAATAGTAAAACTTTTGATGAAAAACAGCTCAAATTATTCCCTTTAAACAGGGAACAATTGGTGTGTGGAAGAAATGGGGCAATTGATTTTTTATTTAAAAGATTTAAAAATTATATTGCACTAACAATCTAGCAGCCTTGAAAATAAGTTATTTCCAAGAATCATCAGCAACTATCCTATAAATTGGCTTTAAGTGGCATTTAAGTAGCTTTTAATACAAGCATTATGTAGAAGTCTGCCTCAAAATGAGCTTGTCTCCAAATAAGTCAGCTTCGTGGCAGAAGGAATAAAGGAAGGAGGGATGGAGAGGGTATACAAAGGGAAGATATGGTTTTCATTGGCTTTTGCTATGCAGGCAAATATGAAGTCAGAAATAGTGACAGAATCCAGTCTTCATACCCTGCAGGCTGTGTGGTCAGTTATTTAATCTTTCTCAGGTTTATTAGGAGATGCGTACATGCCTAAGGATGCCGTGTGGGAGGACACCGCCAGCTATAGGTTCTCCAGAAAGCTTTGGGGCCTCAGGCAGAGCTGCAGTATTGACAGACAGGCAGCCTAAATCGAATTACTCCTCTTGGACTGAAACAATGCACTAGATTCTGCCCAACGCCAGACTTCCCTATGCCCGCATTAATTGTGTGGTGCTGGGGGAACTCAGAACCCACCTGCCCCAGCATTCTGAGCAGTTGCTGGGCATTGTCACCTCCTCACTTGCTTGTAGACTCTTCCTCTATAGGCCATCATGGAGCAGTAACACATTTCCAAGATGCTCACCTAGGACACACCTGCCTAGGAGTTTTGGCTCCATAGAAAAACCTCTTCGTCTGGACTCGATGGAACATACACAGTCTTCACCAGCAGCTGGGGATGAAACTAAGAGTGAGTTTCCATCTCTTTTGGTCATTTCTTCGTCTGTTCATTTCCATTTCCTCACTTCTGCCCCAGAACTACTCTTCCAGTCCTGTCTTTCAGTATCTCAAACTTTTTAAGTCCTTCTGCTACCAGTCAGTTTATTTTTTTCACAGAGCCCCCAGTGCCCCAAATTTTCTTAGTATCAAGAGGCATTCCTGCTCTTGAGGCTGAGTGTTTGGAATGGAATTGTAGGCAGATGACAATAGGAAAAGGAAGTTTCTTCAGCAGAAGAGGATTGGATGAGATCCTATGCTGCTGCCTGCAGAAACTGCAGAATTGAAGGGTGAACTTGGAGAAAATCAGGACAGTGTCAGGGGAACTGTAATGTAAGTTCTGTCAAGTGTCTAAACTTCTTGTAGCACAGAACAAATTGAAAATCCACCTTCCTTGGAGACTATATAGACTGATATCAGGTATAGTAAAAAGACAAGAGTCTCATCTAAAAGTGTGAATGTTAGCGTTCCTCCTAAATGTTTTGAAGGCTTTGGATTAGTCACAGCTTTCATGGTCTTAAGGCTTTCATGTCCAGGAAGATAACTTCATGCAATAAGAAGATGCTTAAAATCAGGATTCTGGCTTCTAATTAAAGTTAGCTAGATTTATTATTAGCATTTTTTGTTTGTTGTTTCACTGCTGATCATTTGATGACCTACAACTGGTCACGAATTTTAATGGAATTTGCTGAATAATTTTGGCTAGAAAATAATATAAAGTAGCCTTACTTCTATCATCTGTTTACATTTATTGGCCTGGGAGTTAAGTACTCATTCTTGAAGTAGGAAACTAGGATTCAGTTCCCTCTTCTGGCTGAAAAAGATTGAAACACACGTTGAAAAGTGACCAAGAACACCATAGGAAAGGTTTCAATCCATTGTACTGATCCTGTTCCACTTTGCATAAATTCCTGAGCTGGAAAAACAGTAGCAGCTCAGACATTCAACCTCTCAGAATTATCAACAGATGGAAGTGTGTTCCAGAGTGAGTCTTCCTTTGCTTTTCTTGCATGACCATGAAAATTAAGTATTTAATCCAAATGAAATGTAGTATTCTACTCAGCAACAAAAAAAATCCTGCATTTTTCATTGAGAAGAAACAAAATATTCAAACCATTCCTGCTTCCTTCTCTGTTTTTCAGTTCAGCAGCCAAACTGACAAGTCAAATGTTCACATTTCTGTACTTTCAATCTTAATTCTTTTATAGACATTCTGTGCTGTCATTTAGAGCCTGATCCAAAGCTTTACTGAAGCCATTAGGAAGATGACCAAGTTTCTGTATTTTAAAGAGAGGTAAAGTGGTAGGAATTTTCATTAAGTGATTCCAGACCACTGGAGACGGTCTCAAGAGTTAAGTTATTGCTACTCTACTGTCAGAAGTTACATTTAGAGATTAGATCTTAAAAGAGACAGAAAAAGTAATTTTTAACAGAATACAGTTTGTTTTAGGAGTCTCAAGCACTTGTGTGACAGTCTTAACTTTTCCTGGCTCTCAGTGAGGAGAACAGGCTTGAGAGATGGAGGATTTCTTTATTACCCTATTATGTTTCTTGGTGGAGACACTGGGATAATGTCATTCATATTGTATTACTTGTATTGTGCGTTTTAATGGATAGCGGATGCTCAAGAGTATTTTATTTCTGTAAGTGCTAAATACGGCAAGTACAGTCCCTTCCCTCATGTCAGCAGAGGGTATGGAACCAATCTGCTGGAAATTTAGAAATTAATCTCCTTTATAAATATTGATTTGAAAAATCCATTTTTTATAAGAATTCAATCTTTTCTGGAAGTCCTTAACAGCTGACAGCTCCTCTGTTCTGTTATTCTGTACCCTGTTCTCTACCTTTCCTGAATATATCACCAGTAGTAATGAATACTTAAGTAACAGCAGAATTCCTTTTTCTCTTGGTAAAATGTGTGACTTCTTAGGAAATAAGTTTCTAAGTAGAAACTACTTGCAGTATATTTATTTGCAGAAAGCTAGTTTATGGGGTACACTAACTTTTTATAAGTATTGCTATTACGGCTTTTTGGCAGCAACTCAGCAGGCAATGCCTATCTAGAGAAGCAATTAAGGGTGAGGGGCTTAACTGTTTGGACAATTAAGAACGGGTACAGCACCTGCTCAAATGTGTCCTTAAACCTTTTACTAAAGAATGATATCACACTTTGAACTAGTAAAATTTTACTCTCACTTTTCAAAGGGCAGTTGCCAGCACTGGAAAACATCTCTCGGCACACATTGATTGCAGCATTGAAGGCAAATATTAGGATGGGTGAACAAGGATTGGGTCTCATAATCATACAGAATGGGCCATATCTCCAGATAACAAGCCTTGTTGAGAAAAGCTCTGCAGCTAACAATGGAAAGCTGAAACCAGGTAAAAAAGAACCAACAGTGATATTCAAATTTAATAGCACTGAAAATATTCTTGTTCTGCATTTATGCTTTGAGCTCGTCTCTGATTTATTTACACTTACACAGATCAAAAGAAACTCAATTTAAAATTACAGAGAAAAGAAACCAGCACAAACTGTATAAAGCTCAGTGCCAACATTCCACTGTAATGAAATACCTGTGATCTTAAAATAGCTGATATGGGTGACTGTTTCATAATCAGATCAAGATTTAAGTCTATATCTTGTTCTCCAGCAAAAACAGATTTCCTATTCATCAGCAGGTGTGTCCAAAAATAGTTTGACTACTACATTTATATAGCAACTAAAATTGAATAATATCATTCTTTGTTCAGTCCATTATTGTTCAAGTAATTTCACTCTACAAGTAACACAAAACTTCCTGAAGGCTTGAAATTAATTTGCCTTATTGTTTGCTTTTTCTTTCTCTTTATTATACAGAATAGTTACAAAGTAGCAATGGACTAATCTCTGTGCTCTAACAATCTATGCAGGTGTTCGTTTGCCAAATGCTTTAAACCTGAAATGTGCCATATTAGTACTAACAGACTATTACTAGTTATTAAAGTTTCTTGTGGAACATCAGACACCTATATTAAGCTTGTAATTGAAAGCTTCGTAAATTTGACTGCTTCACATGGGTCCCTAGACCAATTACATTAGACTCATGAACTACAGTTTGGGGACGATAGTGTGCTATTTTATTACCAAGTATTAAATTGTCTCTAACACAGAAATCTATGAAGCTAAGACTTGACCGTAATGAAGTAATTTAGAAATTTACTGGCTGTACAGTGAAAATGCATATCTTTAAATTAGAACAATTTCCCCAGCATTGCCTTTATAGTTTGGGCAGTCCTTTCTTCTCGCACCTTTCAGAGAGAATTAGAATTCCAAGCACTAGGAAGAAAGATCTACTTGTTTGATGAAATAAAAAACATTGAGTGGAGTTCTTAACCTCTTTTTAGAAAAGGCTTTGCACCTTTGTTTCGAATATAAAAATCAGTGGAAAAATCCTGAGCATAAAATAGAATTTGATTTGGATTTGAATTAAGTACTTTATTATTATTATTATCGTAGGAGCTGATAGCCTTCATCTATTCCCTAAAAAACCCCCTATGGTATACAAAAGCATATATATGATACTGATTTGGTTGTTGGTTTGTTTGGGGCTTTTTTACATCTATAAGGTAAAAAATACAGAATATTAATCACTGAAACTAAGTAGTTCTATTTGCAATAACTTGGAAAAGGTCAGCTCCAAAAGCATTTTAATAAAACGTACAAGAACAAGGAGTCAAATTATTTATGGCACATGATGTGTTTGATTTACTGCAGCAAGTATTGAACAGTTTAAAGGGGGTTGAGGACTGATAACAAATGTTGTCCCTTTGCAGCTGATCTTAGTTTTTGGAGCCAAAATGAACAATTTGAGCATCATTCATGGACCACCTGGATCTAACTCAGCACATTCCACACACACAAAAAAAGCAAACACCTGAATTTGTTCAGTTCATGTTTAGAGTGAACTTACAAAAACTTTTTATTTATGACCAAAGCTGTAAAATTTTGCAGAAAAGATAGTATTTTGTAGAAGCCCTGTCTCTTAATGATACCGCAGGCAGCACACTTATTTTGGCATTAATACCACTGTACAGAGAGCATGGGGCTTGAGAAAAATATGATGCACGAATGCACTGCTTAGGAGGGTTTTTTTCAGTGAATTAAGTTTTATCTTTATGGACTTATTTTTTGAGTCAATTAAGATGAGTATTATCTGTAATTTCAAACTGGAACCTAAAAGAACAAGTTTATTACTGCTTATAGCTTGAAAGAGCTTGTGCCATCCTGCTGACTTTAACGGGGAGGAGGTCAAAATTAGCAGAGGTAGTGGGAGGCACTAATGTGTTAAAATCCTACAGTTAGACTCAGCAAACTCATATGTATGTATGCATGCCCTATTCTCCATGCCAGCAAGAAGAAACAGGGCTGCTTAGTATGTGTGTTTCCTCAAAATACCTCTATAGTGCAAGAGGTTATATCCACATAAATCTTCAGTGGCCACTAAAGGTTATCAACCACAAAACTGATAGGTGAACTGAAAGGCTGGGTGGTTCAGACTCTAGATGCTGGAGCAGAGAAGCAAAATTATCCACGTCTGCAGTTCAGAGATGGCTCTGACTCGCCACAACAGTATTATCAGGACAGCATGGGCAGAAAAAACAGATTCTAAAGGAATCTATTAAAAGCTGAGAGCGTCTTGCAGGTATTTTAAAGCATGAGTGCATTTATGTTTATGCATTTTGAAACATAATTTGGGTGATTTATCTTTCTGTTTGAGGCTGAGAACTTACATAAAACTGTTGGTAAAATGTTTTCTGTTGCTTTTTTGGTATCTGCTACCCTGGTACTTGTTCTAGAACTTCTTGTTTACACCCCAGTAGAACCAGTATCTTGTGATAAGCTAGAGTGGATAGAGGGTGTGATGATGATGGAGTAGGAGTAGTTAGTGGAAAAAGTGAATGAAAAAATGGTAGTCAGTAGTTCAGGTAAACAGTTTTAAAGCCTGTAAATTTTTGCTACAGGCATTTTTAACCCAAAAGGGTTAAGAAAATTGAGCAGATGGAGAGAGGCTCCTTGCTCTGCCTAATATGGCAGTAGACAGCTGTACAGCTTGTTTAAATCCCGTATGCTGTTCTGTTGCAGTTCAGTATGTAATGTTTACCGATACTGGTCCTCTGCGCAACTGTTTCTGCCAGGCTGCTGATAGAGCTGTATAGTCTGCTGCAGACTGATTCTGCTTGCCTTTTGCAATCTCCAAAATTACAGGTTTACACAGTAATTGCAACTCCCTCCAACCCCTTGAAGCCCATCTTGTTTATACCCCATGGTATCTACAGGTGCTGGGGCTTCTGTATTCTGTTGTTCTTAGATGCAGTACTGCTTTTTGCAAAACTGCAGCTCAGTGCTTTCCACTGGCAGCAGGTAATACGAACATTATTTGCAGCCTTATCCCTTCAAACAAACACAAAAACCATCACTACCGCTTTCTGCTGGAACTCCTCAGTTAGATTCTGCACCAGCTCTTGTGGGCACCTCCTATTTCTCCCCGGCCTCGCTTGACATTGTCTTGCAATGGGACCACATGTTGGTTTTCAGAGTGGAGGGACAGGCATCAACCACCGAGGAGAGTCAAGCCCTCGAAACGTCCAGGGGCCCAGAAAAGCACAAAGTGACACAGCTGTTACACGGATTCTCCAGTGTCCACCTAGGTAAACTTAGCCACTGTGCAGGAAGGGGTATGCTTGGCTCCATACCAACACATAAACAGCAAGGTGACATACAAGGGTAGGCAGCAGATATGTATAGACAGGGTACTCCAGCTGTGAAAAGGTACAGGGGAGCAGTGGAAAGATGCCAGCAGAACTGTTTGGAGTGCAGCTATGTAACCTCAGCTCAACCTTGCTGGAGTCTGCCTGGTCCCAAGTAGTAGTCCTGATCAGAGCATTCACCATTGTACCTTTATCTTGTCTAAAAAAACCCACAGAAATGGAGGCTAGTACTGAATAGGCAATCTAAAGTTTAGCGTGTTCACTCAGAAAAAATCCCAAACTAAACAAGTGAACTGCAGCTTTCCTTGGTGTTGTTAAAACATTAGCTCTTAACAGAGCTAAAAAACTTTCATTAAAATAGAAAAAAAAAAAAATTGCATCCAGTTGAAGAGCTGTTAAACACATGCTTTTACATAAAAATGTGAAAGTATAGTGGTTAAGACTACATATTTTGTAACACAAACATTAAAAAATTGAAAAAGTCTCTTAAACTGATTGTTGTCCATTTTCTTCCTTGACAGGTGATGTTCTAATAAAAATTGGACATGCTAATGTTTTAGGATGGACTCTGCGAGAGCTTAGGCAACTCCTGCACAATATTCCTATAGGAACTACTCTACAAATCAGAGTTTACAGAGATTTTGTTGAAGTACCTCAACACTGGCAAAGTGCAGTTGAATTAATTCCTGAAGTAAAGCTTCCTGTGATGACAGCAGAGTAAGAAATAAGTACTGTACATAACTAGAATTTCACACCTTGCATATTATTCTAGCAAGAAACAAGAAATAGTGTAATAGCTTTTACATTTTAGGATAAAATGTTAATCTAAAGATTTACTTTTATTTACTTTTCTGAAATAGAAAACTGTGATTCGAAATTAACAAATACCAAAAGAAAAGTCTACTTTTCTAGTTAGAGTGAAGACAGAGTCAGGACCAACATTAATTTTAGATATGGCCCTTCCTACCTCCATACTGAGCACAAAAAGTCTGGCTGGCAATAATAGCAAAGGGGCCATGTTGATTTGCAATAGCCAAGGATCTAGACAATTACAAGTAGCTGATAATACCAAGATAGAGGTCTTGCTACAACCATGTAAAAAGCTTACCTGTTTCTTAATCAGTCTAACTATTGACAGTGGTTAATGATTATGACTTTTAAAATTAAACTTCAGGAAAAATAATCTCTTCTTGTGAGAGCTACTGCATACAGAAGCTTTTAAAAATATATTGCTCTCAATTCTAAAGGTGGCTCATACAGTAAGGATAATTAATCTAGATGGGATACAAGGCAGTTACAAGTTTTCCTGAGGCACAAAGTTCTAATAGAAAAGAGACCTTAGAGGTAGGGAAAGGAACAGAAGTATTAAAAGGAGATAATTAGGCTAGAACAGCAGAAAGGAAGCTCACACAGCAAGGGGCTTTCCAAGAGATTAAACCTCTCAGCTTATGTTTAACTAAATCAAATTATTTGCTATTCTGAAGGAACAGAAAAAGGATAGCTTGCTTTTCTGTTGACCAAATTACAACTTAGCTATTACTTTAGAGTCCAAAGGAAATAGTGTGCAAAGGACTATGGACCATAGCATTAGTTTGATATTAGAGGAGTTTCAGAACTGATGAACCTGGCTTTAGAACAAGTATTTGAAAAAACTTAAGGCTCCATGATTAGTTAACTAAATGGCTATGGGAATTATTGCACGTTAAAGTAATACCATGCTGTGTATTTTCAGCACGAGCGAAGACACCGAAGACGAAGACGACACCGGGTCCAGTAGCGATGATGATGTAGACTTGGAAACTTTTCACTATAAATCTTCCCAGCCATACTGTTGTGAGTTCAGTCATAAGTTACCATCAATACCCAAAATTTGGCAGATATCCGATACACGCCAGACACTTAGAGTAGGCACAGACACTGTTTGTGATGCTGTACTTCACGATGATGTTGACACATTGTGCAATCGTAAGTTTGATGCTAGTGGTGTTAGACCTCCTTCATACCGGGCTACGGAAAACAATCAGACCAGTTCCTCTTCCCCCTGCCCTTCTGTATCAGATACATCCTATTTGGAAGGATTTGCCTTTGTTTCAGAATAGCTCAAAACTTCTTCAAAACCTAGATTTCTGAAGTTTTATCTGTTTTCTTTTAATATATGCCTAGACTTCAAAAAAAATCTAAATGTCCTAAGATATTTGAAATCATATATTAGCTATATAAAGCTGTTTTAGCAATGCCTTCCCACCCCTCAAAGATGTCTATCAATGCTACTTGTAGAGAAGACATTCAGAAACATGAGCTCTGCTAGCCCCAGACAAGTTAGCAGTTGCAAGCTCTAAGAAGGTCTTATATTCATCTTTGTTTGAAGGCAAGTTTCTTCATTTACTTGATCTAAGGATCATGGAGTTAGTTTATCAAGAACTTCCTGAACGTACAAGAATACATGGACAACTAGTGGCAATTACAGTATTTGTCTGCATCACAGTAATCATTTTTGATATAACTATTTTTTACATCGACTAAAAGTGACCTTATTTGCTCGCTGTAGTTTTACCTTCAGTGTACAGAGCCAGAGTTATCAGCATTTTAGCTATCATTTTCAGTGGAAAAAAACTAAACACAAGATGTATGAACTCAGCACTTTATTTGATGAGTGCAAGCCCACAATTACTCCAGATTAACTTTCTGAAAGAACTGAATTCATAAATAACAAGTTAGTAGTAATTTATTTAGAACATAGGTGACATAGAGCTCAGGTTCATCTTGAATCTGCATCTCAGTTTTGTTTTTACAACTCCTCAAGAAACGGAGTATTTCCCAAATCCCCACTAGCTGCCATTGATTTCTTCCCATTGACAAACTTCTTTGCAGCCTGGAAACAAACCAGAAAGATGGATATAAGGAAGTATTTGCTACAACAGAGTTTATCTTGCTGTTCATAGCCTCAGCTTCAAGTTATTAAAACAAACAACAAATCCCAACACTACTATAGTATGTCATCGAGTAAACAATTTTCATTTTGTTGTCTAAACTTATTTGCTTCTAATCCAGCTCCTCATTACTTTATAATCTAAACAGGAATGGCAGAATGACAGTTGGATAGAAAAGGTGTAAACTCTCTGAAAACGGTTATTCCTAGAATAATTATTATACCACAAGACACAGTAGATCCCTCCTTACTACTAAAGCTATTGCTAGTTGCTACTGCAACACAAATTAGCGATGACTGAAAACAAAGATTTTCTGTCTTAGAATTTCTCTTTCTGATGGATTTCTGAAGTTTCCTTCAAGTATAAGCAATGAGATAATTTGGAATAGCAATGCAGTTACATCAGTTTATCATTGAAAGCCTAACTGTTTTATTAAGCGCACCAAATATTCTAGACTCGGGAATCCTAAAAGCCCTGACACCGAAGTGCCTGCGCTGGAACTACTACGAAATTTTCCATGAATACTAGTTGGCAGTTTTGGTAGATTTAAGTGAAGTAAATGAGAATTTCACATACTCCCAGCTACATTAGTTTTACAGTGTATTGGATTAAAGGATCTTCTGTTAATAACGTAAGTAAACACATCGTAAGATAGCCAGCTGGGATTTATAAATGAGTTGCTTTTTTATTTTAAAGATAGTATATGTGTGCGTTTATAAACACACACAAATGAGCACCAGTTTTGTATAAAAAAACACTTATGCAGTGATTAAGGAACACCTGTAGATGCCAACACATACTTACATTCACAACATCAGCAGTGGCTACAGAGTCAATTTTTTGAGCAACAACAGATGGTGATGTGTGTGTGCCAGAAACCAATGACTCGGAGCCAATTTCATTCAGTAAGCCTTCTGCAGTCTCCACTGACATCAGATAGGTGGCTTTCAGCTGATTTCTGCCATCAAAGCAAGCATTAAGGATGAGTGAGCATGTAAGTCCTGTTATTACCTTCCCCACCGCACCCGTAAGTGCAATGAGTTTTTGGTGCTTTTTAAGTTTTCAAGATTCCTCTCCATTTTGAAAGGTTTTCCTTTTCAAGTATGAAAGGGTTCTGTAGTTAGGAAAAAGGCACCACAAATAGTCCAAGTATGAAAATGACAGGGTACTTGAACACCTACTGCCTTGGAATGATCAACCACCCCGCACAGTCAGAAGATCTCTAGCTCAGAATTTTTTTGTGTTTGAAGTAACTAATGCTACCTAAACTAAAGGTACCCCAGGAATTAGACAAACTAATCTATCAAATTTAAAAATTAGGTTTAAAATTGATTCCAGTTTCTCATCAAGAACAGATGTATGCAGAGCAATTTTGCTGTAAGCGACAAAGAAGCAACGAATGTAAATGGTTAGGCTCCTTGTGCAATAATTCCATGTTCTGTTAAAAGACAGCAGGTTGATACTGTTTTTTCTGTTTCATGCAGTCTCACTGCTACATACAAAAATCTTATTTTTATAAGCTAGTCCTATTCTTTTTTAAAACTCAACAGCAGAAAATGGTTTATTCCAATAGAATATTATTAAGTAGCTTGGTATTTTTGACTGAATTCCAAGACTTTGCAAATATCACTGACCTTGAATTTGTTTTTTGGGGTGGGTTTTTTTTTTTTTGTGTGTGTGTCACTAAAGGACAAAGAGCAATAGAGAAAATATGTGAAGCCATTCCAGAAGGGAAGCCACAGCACTGTGTGTAACTCCCTAATACTAGGCAACTTTGTTACAAAAAAAAGAAACCCCCACAAAAAAACACAAAACAAAACAAAAAAACCAACACACAAAATATATGCCAAGTATAAAGGTCCAGAATTTACCATTTAGCTACTAGTGACTAAGGCACAACCAATCATGTCTAAGTTATCATGTTCTGTGTAATCAAGCTTTATGTGGACTCTTGTAAGTATTTTATATATGCAACAGACAATATTTTCATTTTGCTACTGGAGTCAATCTGTACTATATTGTTGTATTGCACGAATACAGTTTTAGAGGCTCAGTGCAGTTTAACGCTACTTGGAGATCAAGCACCAACTAATGTGCACAACCCTCTATAAATTAGAAATTCCAAACTTTGTTGATGTTACTGCATCTCTAATAGTAATTTTCCCCCATCTCAAATATTCCTAGGGGCACATATTTCAAGCACTTGGATGTAACATCACTCATTCAGTGCTTTACACTTCCAGACCGTCATTACTACTATTCTTTGAAGATGCAGAAGATTGCTTAATATAATTGTTTTGGGAATTGCTGCAGTGTGACTGTAAAGGGAATTACCTAAGTAATGCAATTTAGGATTCTAATTTAAATACATCTTAATACTACAGAGTATGATTAAAATGACAGCATCTGCTGATACTTGCTAATTTCTTACACTGAAACAGTCTTCAGAAAACATTAACACTTACCTAACAAGCTTTTATTAGGAAATACCACTAGCAGAGAATCAGTATAGCTTTGAAAAAAAAAAGAGTATTGACAGTGCTTCAGTTTTAAGTCAGGAAAGTGAGCAGTTCTCCAAGGAAATAATTACAGGACAACAATAAGCTCTGCTGTACCGAATAGTCTAAGTGTTTGACAAGTAGCTACATGTTAAGAAACTTTTCTTTAAAACACACAAGACAGTTCTTTACTCACTTACTTTGCCTTTGCGACATCATCATCGGTGATGCCACCCTGAGCAACTGCCTTTATCTGGTTCAAAGCAGCTTTAATGACCTGAGGAAAATTAAATCATTTAAGACTTCTTCCAGCATTAAATTTCAACATGGTATTTCTATTATCTGACACCTTAAAATCTTCAGGAATGAGCAGCTGACAGTGCTAGGATTGTTAGCCTGAACTCAATGCTGTACAGCTTTAGAACAAAACTAAAACCACTGTAATAAATACCAAAGTGAGACACAAAAACCAGCGTGGATTTAACTTACAATACCACATTAATTTGCATTTTCTCACCATTTTTCATGAGAGTATTCAGTTCTGCCAGCTTCAAGAGCCAGCATGTTCCTTGTGATGCACTTAGGCTTACACATGTAAATCAGCAATTACAGTCAGCAATTCAAGGTATTTTACTAGCTCTAGTTCGTATTAGGTATTTATACTTTGCAGAAAGCAAGTCTCATTCCCAGCTTACAGAGCTAAGTCATAACTGAACATGCAGCATTCTTATACAAGAAACCAGATGAACTGACTTTTTTTTCAGATGAATCAACTTTTTTTTCAGATGAATCACTCACTATTTCAAATCAAAACACTAGTTTGAGGGTTATGTTGTTAATACTTGAATTCTAATCAGCAACTCACCTCCCCAGCATTTGGAGCCTGGGATATGGTATAGAACCCAAAAAGCCCAGAATCAGAGTAATTAACATTAAATGCGGAAGCCTGCAAAACAAACATTATTATCAACTGTTTCAAGTATCAGAACAACTTAGTATCAAGCATAGGAAAATAATTACTATTAGGATCTGAAATACTGTAATTCAGGAAGCTAAACTCCATCTGTGCAGAGGAGAGATCAGACTGGAAGACCTCCGAAATACTGTAACTTGTGCAAGAATGAACTACTGGAGATTCTCACTGGAGGTAGTAACCTCTCAAAGGATAGCATGCATTGCACTTAAAATATCAGAGTGCAGTAACCCTTTGAACTTACGTCAAATGGCTGGCTAGTTGCTTTAGCAATACCCTGGGACAGCTTGCTGGTAACATTGCTTCCCCTCTTGATAAGGGGTCCAGCACCTAAAACATGCTGAAGAACACTGAATGCATTTGCTTCTGCACTCCCAACAGCAGCTCCTTCTGTTACAATAGCAGCATGGACAAGGCTATCGCCGTTCTGTTCTCTGATTTCTCCTAAAAATACAACAACAGTGTAGAAGGTAATGCAGCATTCAGTTAGAAACTACTGTATGTTCAGAGGTATGGAAAGGAAACATTTCTAGCCAGGAGTTAAGTTTCATGAGAGAGAAGCCAGGGTGTGAAGTTATTGCATGTCCACTCAGGAAGACAGCAAGAAACTGTTAGTAGGCTGTAGATCATACTGTAGCTTCCTAATCATTAGAGCCCTTTATACTTACAATCCTCAGAGGTTACTCCTAACTATTATTAAAAAAAAATATACATAGTATATGTATACTATGTATCTAGTACACTATATATATAGCATTTTAAAAAAAGCATTCAGAAGTCCTTCACATTAAAAAATTTTCTTGCAAGGACAAACCCAAGTACCTTACTATGCCTTATTTGAACCTGATCCTAAACCACACATAGTATGAGATGATAAAACTCAGCAAGTCTTCAGATAATAAATATCCAGAAAAGTAGCGTACCTTCTGTTCATAAGAATATTTATCCTATTTTATAGAAACTGAAGTTATTCCAGTCAAATATTAAATGTTGGAAAATTCCTATTTTTTCCCATTTGTTTACAGAGTTATTTGATACCCTAACTAAAGAATAGCTATTGGTATTAGGACAAGATACTGCTCTGAAAGAGCTAAGCATTGTTTTGTCTTTTACGAAGGACTTAATGACATTCCAACAGATCTTCCCTAAAGAGAAAGCCTACCACCACTTCTAGGCAGTCCTTAACCTATTCTTAAGGGAATCTTCCAAAAAATGCCAAGAGAAACCATATGCCAGCTTGTTTTTCACTTTATGGAACAAATGATCTTGCAGGTAAAGCTTTGTTGGAGGTATAGGTTCAGTTTTACCCAGAACTTTCCATGGCAGGGAATAATCCTCTGCTTATTTAGATGGGAGATGTGTCTGAAGTGTCACTTCCCATGTACAGCATTTAGTACAACCATATAGTTTTCAGTTGCAACTTTGAATAATACTACATTTATAATAATCAGAAAGTCAGTCATTCAGAACAGATAAAAGAAACACACTTACCCCCTCGATAGACAGCCTTTGCACTAGAAATACCAGCTCCACTTCGGATATTTAGAAAGTGCTCTGCAACTTGCTTTAAGTCAGAGTGTTTTACACCTGCAATACAATAGTTTATTCCAAGTAACGTAACTGCATTGAAAAGCTACAGCAGTTACATAAAAGTGTTTTAAGTGTACTGTAACATTTTACGTCTACAGAGAACTTAAATGTCTACAGTAGTTTTCCCTTACAAATTGCGGTGTCCATTAAAGAACGTACATACCTATTCCTACAAGAGCCATTCTTGCACTTGTGAAATTGTTCTGTACAAAATGGTGAAGCTGCAACAGTAAATTCACATTTTAGGGTATTTTGTATAAAGAACGAAAACAGCAAGTGTGTTTCTGACATCCACTGTTCAGCCTTATACTTCTTAACGCAGCAAACTCCAATGCTTCCAAAAGGAACTGTCTATAGAATAACATTTTATGCATTCTCCAGTAACAACTACAAAACCCTTTTATACAAGAATACTTCCATTTCATTGACAGCCTTCCTATCAATAAAAAGCCACTCACATTAACCACCTCTCTAAATGTGAATGAGTTCTGTACCCAATACTAAAAGTTGCACTGAAATAAATTATTTTAACACCAGACTAATACAGTAGTAAATACTGACTGTGTATTTACTAAATTAATATTATCTCTCATCTATCCTTGATAAAGAAACTGAAACAGATTTATAACAGAACACAAATAATCCTACCTGCTCAGAAGTAATTTTTCCAATTGTGTAATCTGGGCAATATAAGGGGTTTGCCAGAGCATTCTTATAAGCTGCAGCATGCAAGTTTTCCAGCACTCCTAAGAGGAACAAAGTTTCAGTGGTGATGATTAACATAAGAGCCACTTTTAATGAAGATTATGAATGAAACTAAATGTTACCCCAGTGAAACAGAGCTGTGGTCCACTTTAAGGACCACAAGATCTGCAAAAGCAGGTCTGGAATAATCCAATATACATGGAAGTTTCATCCAAATCCTCAGGCAACAGAATCTGGTCTGAGAGCTTCTATTCTTTTGTATCTTATTTAAAAAAAACCCAAAAAACAAACAAACAACCAAAAACCTAACAACTTGCCTGTGCTCAATACTTTTTGGGCTCAACAGCAAGCTATAAATGCCATCAGTGTTTAGGGGAGGGGGAGCACTAGAAAACAACAACAAACCTCAACATCCTTTTAATTCATTTCAGAATCATCATCATCGTCTTCACTGTAAGCATCCCTTGTTCTCAAGCTTGAGAAAGAACAGGCTGTTTATAATAATATTTGTAGCTTTGTGTGATGTCTCATCTATCTCCCTATTCAGGCGAAGGATGCTAGCATCTTCAAGTCCCTCCTCATTAGTTTTTTCTTACATCCAGTACCATTCTACTCATTCCTATTTGATATTCTCAAAATGTTCTCAAGAGAAAGATGACACTCCTTTCTTCATAGTTCTAATTCTGAACTGTAGCTGAAAATATTAAGTTACTATGAGACCAACCTGTAGTTGATACAAGTTTAAAAAACAAAGATTGTTCTTGATTCCAATTTAAGAATATAGTAGCACTTCAATGTAAGCCAGAGATTTCCAAAGCCCAACACTGTGTTGTCATCTTTAATGGGTTATGAAGGTAAGCATGCTTCACATAGTACAAATGAAGTTTATTGTGCAGAACTACATGAGTGCACTTGGTTGACTAGAGTTAAGTAACACAAGATCTATTGGAATAGGCTTCGTTTGGCTGAGGCTTTGTGTTTACTTTTATGTGTGGTTTTTTTTTAACCCACAAACCTAAATTTATAAACCTAAAACTGGAATCCATTTTCAGTGTAATGAAAATACATATTGTTTTTATACCAAAATAACCAAACAAATTCAAGAAGTCTTTTGTAGAATACTGTTACCATATTGACAAGTAATACCTAAATATTGTTTTCAGAACACAAGCTGCTGCACATATATTGTCAACAACAGTCACAACTTGCATGTTCTTTGGTTGTACTTCAAAAAAATTAAACAGGTAAAATGGACTCTGTCAAGGAGAATGGTGTAAGCTGTCTTTAGCATGTTACTTGCTAAACATTGTTATGCACAGGCGGGAAACACTTGTGGATTTACAAAAAAAGTTCCCTAACGACAGAAAGACTATACCTATCAACGGGGAAAAGATGAAGAATGAAATGGTCAAGTGACAGAGCAAAAGGGAAACTATTCTTTTCCACAGTGTTTCATTTTGAATAAACTCCCATGAAGCCAATGCAGTGGATCAGAAAATACACTTACCAACTTGAGGATTCTGAAATGCAATTGCTTTGTCAACTTTTAATCGGGGCTGAAGATCAGTTACTTCCCATGGTCTGAACTCTGGTGCTGTGGTGACATTAAGAAGGTACTCCATTACTGTATCACTAGATAGAAAAAAGTTACGAAGACATTAAACACAACAGAAGTAGCATGAATTTCTTCTGAAGTTGAAAGCAATTCAAACTAATCTGTAAGCAACACATTAACAACAAAATATGTCACTCGGGCCAGAGTAGTTATTACCACTGCTGTACAAAGTACAAGAATTCAACTTCAGTTCTGTAGCATTCGTATGCTCAATAGCATGATACAGAAGCTGAATATTAATACAGTAATTTATTGATTTATTACAAAGACATGAAAATAGGTATTACTCCTACCCTGTAAATGATAGGTCTCTACTACAGAGCAGTTTGTAAAGAATGCAATAACTCAAGTTTACAGCGTATCTAGATACCTACACATAGTCACGCAGGCATTCAACAGAGTAAGTCATTTTCTCCCTTGTTGAGTACACGCTAAATGAGAAAAAATACAAAATCCGTTTCAGCAGAGAACATAGAAGTGGATTTTCACACATATTCCCCATTGACTGAATTCATCAGCAAGATACTGACTAGAATATGTAGTTAACCTTAAATCTGCTTGAGATGCCTGTTTAAAGGAGTGATAATACACACACAGCAGAAACAGACATAACTAAAACTCCTATCTTAAGTATTCAAGTAATAACAAGTGCCTTGTCACCATCAGAATTTAAGATACCATGGCAATTCAAGGTAAAACAACAAATAAGGCTGAATAGCAAAACTTGAAGAAAAATGTGTTAACGTATTAAACAAGGCAATTTAGAAATTATTCTCTTCGGGCAGAAAACATAGTTGGTCTTTTCCACTTGCTTCAACACAGTTGTGATTAACAAGAACAAAAAAGGGTAGAGTCTCAAGTTATACAGAACGCAGCTTTTAACCAAATTCTATATAAAACAATCTTACTGGATGAATTCAAGATACATTGCAAGAAAACAGTCACAGCAAGATCCCTCTTTTATTTCTCTTAGGTTTATTTCCTAGGCTTTAAACTCTCAAACGATGAAAGCCAACTACTGTCTGAATTGTTCCCAAAATTGCAGTATGATGAGTGGTATCTATTCACAAAAGATGGAGAAAACCCCAAACATCTACTGACTTCAGGAAATTTAATCTCGAAGCCTGAAAAGGTAGAAAGAACATTAAGCTTTCTGGACAAATTATATTTCTTCCAGGTACATAACATTTATATTTTGTTAAATGAAAGGTATTTTTAAAATACAAGTCATGGGTGCACTCTTGAACCTCAACAGAACAAGAAGTACAAAAGATGTTCCTTGTCAACGTTCAGCATTCAAGTACTATTACCACACTGAGCTTATCCACCTACATACTATTACGCTTACTGTTTTAAGTTTCCTTTAGTCATTCAGCTTGTTTGCATCTTACCAAGATACATTATCTTTGTATGTGGTTACAAACCTTAGGCTGCCCCCAACAGCTTCAATGCCACGAGTAATCCGGAAAGAAGATGCTCCTTTAGTAGTCTATTTAAAAAAAAAAGAGCACAACTTGAAATTCTACCTATTTTAAGAACAGATTTGCCTGAGGCTGTTCAGTGCTCACGGCAAAGTTGAAACAGTATCTGTTTATTCATTTATACAGAAGCTATTTTTAAAAGTTGAGCCAGCTTACTGCAGCCCTACTCCCAATCATTTCTATCATCCTCTCCGATTTTCCACCATAATTGCTCACATATTTGCTCCCCAGCTGCATTCTAGAATGATCCAGGTTTGCTTGAACAATTAATAGGATTCTTTGAATTAGGTAAGCTTGACAAAACCAGGGCAAGGAATGCCTACACATACTATTACGCTGACAGCTGTCTGGGGAAAGTAACTTCAGGCAGCAGGTGGGAAGGAGGTAATAAGCAGCTGGGATGTTTTTTTTTTCTGCCTGAAACTGATGTGGATTGAACCCATACAACAGCCGTCAGAGACACATCAGTGGCACTGTGTAACTCTAATCATCACAACCTGGCTGGTATGCAAGAGATGCCGTGTTTACACCTACAGCTAGAGCCAGACAGCAATTGAGATAAACAGCACCAAGGGTAGCAGCCAGAGTGGGTCAAGCCCATGGGACATCTAGCCCAACATTCTGGACCTGACAGTGGCAACAGAAAAGGCTGTTTAAATATAACATCCCACAACCCATTCAGTGATATTCCTGCAGTACCTACAGTAGTTATTCCTTTTAGCAACTGTTTAAGGACCTGCTATCAATGAATTTGATTCTTTTTTGAACCTGCTGATAAGTATCTGCCCCCACAGCATCTTGTATAACTGAAGCTAGACATAAAACAGGAAGGGAAAACAAGTTGCTTAAAATATTCTGATGGCAGTAGTAAGAAAAACTATTCAGAAATATTACACACACACAAACTCAGTTTCTATCAGCCACCCAAATTAACTTTTACTGCAGCTTAAATAAAGAGTTATGTGCATAGCTTGATATAGATATATTTTTTATATATATATATAGTTTAAGACACCACTGGAGAGTATAAGTCTAAATAAATATCACTGCCTGTCTTCCATGATGCAATGACATTTCTCCTGCACTTGAACCAGGTAACCAAGAATCAGTGTACATTGTTTTCCACTTTATAACATCTCTTACATTAAATTTTATCGTATTGGGTTTTTTTGTGATCATAAACCTTCCACTATTTCATCTACTGCCAACACAATAACAAAGAGAATAAACACCTACTAAATTAGATGCAAGACGAAGCAAGTGAGCAGTTCCCAAGTTACTAGTGGTTTCATATCTGCTGCCTGCTTTAATAAACACGCCAATTCTTGAAGCTGGAGAAAAGTTTTCCAGAGATGCAATAACTAAGCCATTTGGTAATTTTGTGATCTGTGTTAAAAAGAAAAAAATTTGGTTTAGTTATCCACTGGCAATACTGTCACAGTTCTGCTTTGACCGAGTTTTAAAAGATCAATAAAAAGGAGACAGAAACAAATACCAGTCTTCATACTGACCTCAAGATCCTCAGACTCTGGAGATAATTTCACTCGTTCTGCAGTTGCTGAGGTTGCAACTTTAGGAGCTACTTTAAGTGAATAAAGTCTCTTCTAGAGGAGAAAGCATAAGAAAATGGATTTCCTGAATTAATTCATCACATGTTCCATTACGTACTGAAAAAGCAACTAATTTTAAAGTAGAAAGACAATGAATGACTTCAAACCCCAGAGTAAAAAAGTGATTCGCTTGTAATTCCTCTGATCATTTTTTACATCACTGCTGGAACCTGTGCAATGACTTACATGAGGTCTCTGGAAGTTCAAGAAATAGCACTGTAAGAAAGCTTTTTTTTTTTTTTTTCCCCTCTTTGCTGTTGTGCAGTGGGAATCTCTACTGATACTATATATTTGTAGGACCACTGTATAGCAATTAACTGAACAAACCATTACAGCAATCCACATATGCAGAACACACCTTTGGAGATAACTTTATTAGGTGTAGGCAGTTCAACTCCTAAGGTCACCTCTCAGAACACCAACTTATCTACACTGACTGCTGCACACAAAGAGGACATGTATGCAAGTCCCCAAACTGCACAGTAATAACCAGAAGCGGGCCTTTAAACGGCAGGGGTGAACATCGCAAGAGCCTTCCTGTCAGCAGTTGGCAACAGAAATTACAAGACTATCGATTTTGAATCTGAAATGCTATTCTCTTCCACCCTTTTTGGAAGTTTCTCATACTTGTAAAATAAGTTTGTTTATTAGTGTTCCTTTCACATTAAAAAAGTAACTTAATTCTCCTACATCTTAAAGTAAAAACTGAGCGACAGAAGCACTGCTGCACTCAGTTGTAGGGATAGCAGTGATGTAACTCCCCTTGCTTTGCCACAGGCTCTGTTCAATGTATTTTGAGTCTAGGAAAAACTCCTTTCTTCCCCCACCACAAATTTGTGAAGACACCTAGTTTTAACTTCTAAGTCTACTTATTTCTGAATTCCTACTGCACGTCTAAAATTGACTCACAAACATACTGTGACTCAGGAGTCCTTTGCCATCCTATTCAAAAGAGCATTTCCAGCAGAGACCTAACACAAGTTATATTCCAGCTGTCCGCCGGCTCCACAAGACTTTCTGCAGCAGAACAAGCCCCCTGCCCCCTCCACGCCTCCGGCACCAGCCCAGTCCCGCTTGCCAAGGGCACCACCTTGCCACAAGCGAGATCGGATCCCCTGAGACCTCTCTCCGGCCATACCAGCGGCCCTGCCTCGTCGGTCGCTCCCAGGAGAGGCCTCGGGGGAAGCCCCCGGGGAGCCCCTCACCCCGGCAGGAGCCGCCAGCCACAGAGCTGTGCGCAGGCCGCCCCGGGCCCGGCCCCGGCCCGCGGCCTGTCTGACCTTCAGCCCCTCCGTCCCGCTCCGCCATCCGCCGGGCCGGCTCGACCCCGGCCCCGGATCCCCCCCGCTGACAGCCCCACAGGCACGAAGGCAGCTCGCTCGCTCGCCCGCCCGCCCGCCCACTGCCCGCCAGCCCGGCTCGCCGCCCCGGGGCTGGTTGGGGTCAGGCCCGCCCGCAGCCCCCAGGGCCCGGACAACCGCCGTCGCCGCCGTCTATGCCTCTCCCCCGCCGCGCACAACACCTCCAGGCCGCCCTCACCGAGAGGGAACGCGCGACCACCGGGAACCCCTTCATCCTTCCGCGCCCCTCAGCTCGGCCCCGGCGAGAAGAAGATGGCTGTCCCGGAGGAAGACTCTGCCTTCCCGGCACGCCCTGCACCGCTTTGACTTTCTAGCGAGGGAATGCCCAAACTCTACTGCTCGTGCTTAGACTCACGCCTTGAGGATAGAGCGACACCTCGCGGGCTTCCGCGGCGGCTGCGCGCATGCGCAGAGTGCCGCCGCCTCCCGGTCACCGGGCGGGGCTGTCCCACCCCTCGGGGCTATGGCGAACCGTAAACCCACCCCAGCAGACCCGTTTCGTTCGCAGCCGCCTTTCACCGCGGCGGCGCCTGAGGGAGGGGTGGAGGCGGCGGCGGCGCCGCCGACCGGCGGCGCCTGAGAGGACGCGGCCGTTCTCGCCTCCAGCCGCGCCGCGGCCCCCAGCGGTTCTGGCGGGGGTGTCCGCCGTGCCCCTGAGGGGACCGGGGCGGGCCGCGGGGCGGTGCCGCCGGGGGAGGGGGGCCGGGCCGGGGGGCGGGGGCGGCCCGGCGGGTACTTAGCGGCGGTGCGGGGCGGTACGGGGTGCCACGGCTCCCTCTCGTCCGCCCGGTGGTCGCCATGGGCTCGTCTCCGCCCGTCTTCATCGGCGCCGAGGAGGTGGAGAAGCACCTGCGCCGCGCCAGCCTCCTCCTCCCGGCGCTGGAGGCCGCCCTGGGCAACTTCTCGGCCGGCGCGGCGGGAGGCGTCGTGCAGCCCCTGCGCACCGTGGTGCCGGTGCAGCGGCACGGCGGGTGAGGCGGGAGGGCTCCGCGGCCCCTTTCCCGGCCCCGGGGCGGCGAGAGGGCGGACTGGCGGAGCGCCGTGTGTGTGGGGGGGACACGGGACGGACACGGGCGGTGGGGGAATGCCGCCCGCGCCCCCGCCGGAGCGAGGGACGGGGGGTCGGGTCTGCGGCGAGGAAGGAACGGGGCGGAAGGGCTTAGAGCATCGGAAAAGGTCGCCGGTACTGAGTTACTGGTTAACTGGTCAGTAGCCGTTTGATGTTAACCGCGCCGGTGGCTGGAGGTTCCCATGCTAAAGGTACATAAGTAATGTAAGTAATTCTCTTATAAGGTTCCTAGGGGTCATGCCTGCTTACAGTGCCGCGGACGATGCGCTGACAACCAAGTTGGTGACTTTTTATGAGCACAAGAAGGATTCCTCTGTCCCTTCTCACCAAGCGACAGTCCTCTTATTTGACCCGAGAAATGGTTCTTTAAAAGCTGTGAGTTTCATGCATCCTGCATTCTCCTCTGTTAATGCTCTGTCAGTTCTCCCTTCTGATTCTCAGAAGCTGGAGCTGGTGTGAATTGGCCCGAGTTTACCTACGCCATCAGTGAAAATGTGTTTGTGCCAAAGGAGGATTTGGCATAAAGCCTCATATGTTGCATATGTGTTAAAGTGTACTCTGTCTGCTCTGTACTGCTGCTTGTGATGTGAAGGGAATCTGTTGGCTGACAGGGTGGCTGGAAGAGAGAAATGATCAAGAAAAGTTTACCTTGTGTTTGAAGGAGAAAAAAAACTTGGCTGAATAAAGAATTGATCTTGAATCATCTTAAGTTAAATCTAAAGATATTTACAAGTAGTATAGCAGGAAATAGTATTTGGAGTCTGATTTGGTTTTTGTTTAAAGAATTTAAGAATTTTTTAAGACTATTGACCATTTTCATGACGCTTTAGTAATAATGATTATTAATGGGCCAAAAGTGGTCAGGAAAACTATATTGGGCTTTTATTCCTAAACTGTATCAGAATACATGTCAGTTTAAGCCCCTTAATTCAATTGTACGTAGCAGCTAATATACATTGAGGCAGGACTGCCCCAGTGTGTATGATATGCACTAAAGTAATTCTATGTTTTACTGTCATCTTGTGCAGACTCGTGAACCACTGCCAGCTCACACTGGTCCCTGGTCTTACTGGAGTGCAGAGTATTGCAGTTATATCTATCTATTCCCTGTGTTGGAGAGCCAGGGAAGTGCAGTGCATGAAGAGCTGTGTGTTAGGGGTGGCTCAGCTCTGACTAGCTTTCAGTCCATATGTGCTGGTGGAATGACGTGGAAGAACTGGAATAGAGAATCTGCACAGTTTTAGCATGTGATTTTTATATGGTTTGTGGTTGGTATAATAGTAATTACCAACTTTTATATTTTCATCCGTGCTCTGTAATATCACATAATTCATAAGTTGGATGAAAATGTTTCGTATTTACTCATATTTTCAGTTTTCATTTAAGTCTGTCTAAATCTTTTTTTTTTTTTCAAAAGGTCCTAGATGGCAGTGTGATTACAGCAAAACGAACAGCTGCAGTTTCTGCAATTGCTACCAAGGTATGTCTTCTGTTTCCTAAATTGGGACAAATTTAGTGGTGTTATATATAAAATAACTAGAAGGAATAATGTGAATGGCTTTCAATGTATGTGAATTTTCATCAATAGAGCTTTAAATTAAATTTATGATAACATATGTACCTTCAGGGGAAAACTTAAAAGCAGAGTTTTCTCTTTTGAGTGAGTCGTGTCTGGCTTTAACATTTTATGTGTCATTGGAGAAGGAGTCTGAGCTATGTTTTTGTGGCTCATTCTGCATGCTCTTCTGGGAATTTACTGAGGTGTCTTCCTCTGTGATTTTTTTCTTTTGTGCTTGTCTTAACATACTCCTTTATGGTGATGTAGCTGTGGTGATAAATTCAGTTTTATTTAGATGTACACGTTCTGCTGTTGGGCCAGGACAAGTGGGTTTTACTTGACCTGGAGAAAGAGGAAAAAGGCACACTTCCAGGGGGCAATGTGGGTCCTCTTAAGATAGATGATGCCCAGGATAGATGGGTGACTTGTCCAGAGGTGGCTGTGTGGCTGTCAGTTTCTCTGTCACTGGAAGATGTCCAGATGACTATCCCTGACTACAGCCATAAACTTCAGTGTCTGAAGACAGGTGAGGTATATCTTGCTGTATGTTGCTTTACATTTCAATTTCAGTTGGAAATTTTTGGTTTTGAATTTTTTTTTTAAAACTATATTTGGCTGGGCTGCTAATAGTGGGAGGAGAGCAAGTCACCATCCATTGCACAGCGGGGTTTTGGTCTTCACCTCAAAGGATGAGGCAATAAGAAGAGGGCCAGTGCTCTGTTTTTCACCCATCAGCTTTGCATCAGATTGAAGGCTGATCTCACCACTTCATTAGTGGCAGTCTTCATGCCAGTGTGACTCTATCTATGGCAATAGAGCTAAACTGACATAAAATTGGAGAGAAGAACCTGTCCCCAAGAGCTTCCGCTCAATCAAGGGACCAAACAATTTACAATGGATTCCTCGGACATGAGGTTATAGGACCTCATTCTTCTCAGCCATTCTATACTTAGGCAGTTCTGACAGTTTTTACACAGTCAAGGCTGTGCTGGCCTCAAAGGAGCTTGGCTGCTGAAGGGACTTCAAGATCAGATCCTTCATTGTCATCTGCTGTTTTGGGAAATTTTCAGGAGTGTTTGGGTTTAGCTCATAGTTGTCATCTTGTCCTCTTTATGGCATTTGCTTTTCAGAGATCCATGCTTTTATGCAAGGAACCTTTGAAATCAGTGCTTCAGACTCTTTGAAAGGAACATTAAAAAGAGTTCTTGCTACTGAAAGAATGGGATCAATGAGATTATTTTTTTCAATTTATTTGCAGCAGAAGTGTTGAAAGCCTAGACAATTCTAAAGCTTTTTATACAGAAGTGAGTGGCCACAGAAAATGCATGAATGAGACACAAGGATAGCTTTGGGCTGCACTCCAGTGGCCCTCTCTTCACCTTTGCCAAGTACTGGTGAATCGCAGGCAAGAACTACACTAGAAAACCAAAAGCAATCATAGAACTGAATTTTAATATTTGTTCCTCAGAACCATCCCTATTTTTACAATACCTGATGCATACGTATCATGGCTCTTACATTGGCAAAGTTTGCTTGTAGTGTGATTTATGGCTTCAGTGAATTGAAAAAAGAAGTTTAGTTTAGGGCTACCAGGACCAGCTTACCCACACAGCTACCGCTTTCAGGACTGATAGTTTTTGGTATTATAAGCCCTGTTTTCAACCAGTGCAGAACATCAATACTATAGTTTTACACTTAGTCACCTAGATGTGATGTATTATAATAATACTGGAGTGTGCTGAGGCCCCAGAATTTGCATTGGCTCATGCTGTTGCACATTAGGTCTAAATTTCAAGTGTCAGACAATTCAAAACTGGAATCAAGCCAATATGTGCTTTGGTGCTATTGATACTAGCTTTTGTATTTTGAAAAAAAATATATATAGTGGTAGTTGAATTTTGTTTTATATTAATATGAATCAATACTAGCTTTTGCATAAAAGCATTTTTTGTTTGTTTAAAAAGACTAAAGATACTTTCTTTTGTAGTATTTTGATATATATTTGTCATATCTGTTAATATATTGTCCTTACATGTTCTTTTTTTTTTAATATTTGATACTGTTTAGTTGTTAATGCCAGCTTTTGCAGAAGTGCTGTGCATTTTGGGAGCTGGTGTTCAAGCATATAGCCATTATGATATCTTCACAGAGCTGTTCACATTTAAAGAGGTAATGGACACATCTTAACAGGATGCATCTATTTTTCTCTATTATGTTTCAGGAGCACTTAATATAAATAAATCATACTACAGCCAATGAAGTTAAGGGATTAATCATATTTTGGTTTTGTTTTTACAGAACCTAAGAATACTCTGAACAGCTGTAGAATTTCTTACTCAAATGTTGGCTTTTTTAAAAAAAAAAAAAGGAGGCGTTGGAAACAAAGTCAAGTTTCAGATGGCTTTTTCTCTCTGTCTGAGAAACTCCTACTGTGTGTGCCATACTTGGATGAGCTTTCTGTGACTTTCCCTTAAATATATTTATTGGAAATATTTGTATTTTTATAAATACAGCTCTACAAGGAGCTGTTATTCTGGTATCACAAAGCAGTCATTCAAATGTAGCTGCCCACACATGAGATTTAGTCACTTGTATGACAAGAACATTAAAGGGGAAAAAAACCCCACGTTTAGATACATGTAATTATCTACTGAAAACTGAAACAATGTTCTGCTTCAGCAAGGAGAAATTCTCCAAGCTAATCTGTTTGTCTTTTTTTCTTGAAGGTCAGGATATGGAATCGCACCAAAGAGAAAGCAGTGAAGTTTGCTAATTCAGTTAATGGTCCAGTGAGGGTTTGCTCTTCTGCTCAGGAGGCAGTTACTGGGGCTGATGTGATTATAACAGTCACTATGGCAACAACACCGATTTTATTTGGAGACTGGGTAAAGCCAGGTGCCCATATCAATGGTATGCTATGTTCTCATTGTTTAAAGGATACATTTATTATTATATTGTTTAGCATCAGAAACTGTTGAAAAGCAGTACTCTCTGCTTCTCAGAATGAATGTTCTTTCCAGTTTGACTTTTCCCTTATAGTGAGGACCACTTTTTCCACTCCTGTCTTCCTGGTTGTCTGGAGCCGGAACTCCTGCATATTCCAGCATTGGATGTTTGCTAGAGCATGGGATATGCTTTTTCCCTGGTGGTGCATCATCTTTGCTACCATGCTGTCACTTGATGCTCACCTTGCTCTTCATTTAAATAACCCATACAAATATGTTATTTCCAAAGCGATTCCTGCTCATTCTACTGTTTCCCTGGTAGATGTCATCTTTTTTCACACAATTTTGTAAGTTCCTCTTTTGTTCCTTTTTGGGCTGATAATGTTGAGGTGGAGTTTTTTGTTTAGTTTTGGTTTTGTTTTTTTCACTTGAGTTGAACTTCACAATTTGTCCTCTATAGTGAGGTTTGGGGGGCTTTCCTCCTTCCCTCCCCCTTGGTCTTGTGATGATGTTGCCACGCTATTGTTTGGAGTTTCTGGACATGCCAGCATTTGCTTATTTTATTAATTGTGGGCCTGGTTCAGATGACCCTGTGCACTTTCCAAATAGCATGGTAATAAGACAAAAGCAACTTGTCAAAGGAAACAATTTAAAGGAAGGTCCCACATTCCAGTAGCATCCTACCAATTTTTCAAACTCAATTTAGTCCTTTATCATTGAATGTTGTTGTCTGTGTTATGTCATGGAGTGGAAGCCAGAAGTACAACCAAAATGAATTAAGGTCTACAGTCCCTGAGGCGACACATACACAAAGACTTCTCTCCTTTCTTTGCCTCCTTTTTGTTTTTTTCCCCTCTCTCCATCAAGGCATTTTTGCTGTTGAAGAGGCATTCAGGCAACATGGAATTTATTATTCTGTAACAGTTGGACACTTTTAACAAACATTTGACTACAGTATAATTGTTTTGGTTTTTTTGGTTTTTTAGCCCATAACAAGTTTATAGTTGTCTTGCTATATTTAAAAAGTTAAGCTCCTTGATTTGTTTTCAGTTTCTCCAGATAAGTAAAAATCCATAACCTGCTCAATTTGTACTGCTTATAAAGTTACAAGGAAATAATAGAAGGCTATAGGTTTAAAAATCCTAATTAGTAACATTGAACTCTGTCTGCATGTCCAAGTCTTTGCTGCACAATACTTTGGTTCTCATCTGTCCAGGATAATTGAGGGATTCTTCAAATCTTATTTTTCTCTATAGACACATAGCAAACACAGTCTGGATCAAATGAAAGGACTATAAAATTCAGGGCATTTCGTAATGATCTGATGAAAGACAAGGGTACAAGAGATAATGGACAAAGGGAGATGATTTTCTTATGCCTCAGCTACCCAGAGTCTGCTGACAAGGAAATTCTACTGATAAATCAGTTGTTGAATATTTTAGAGGAGCTGTATTAGGTGTTAGTTAACTCTGTTTAAAAAATAAAAAGCAACAAAAACCTGTTAATTTGGCAGTTGCTGAAACAGGCTGCTGTTTGTCTGCGGAAGAGTTGTAGTCTGTATAAGCTTAAGATTATTTTCCCTGAGCTGAATCACCAAATGATCAAAATTTATTCTAACGGTGCCTTCTGTAAGCAGAACAGAATAATTATGTCACACTTACATACTTGTGTCATTTTCAAGGCTCCTAGCAAAGGTTTGTTTGTTTTGTAGCTATACATAGTTACACTATCTTTCAATTTCTTGTATTGGTAAGAGATGATGAAGGGCTAAGCAGGGCTACCTCCCCTTCTCTTCTGTCAGCATTATTTGGAAGAAGCAGTTTGACTAGTGTACCAAAGAGGTGGAAACAGTGTCAGCAAAGAATCTCACTCTGCTTCCTGAGGAGTTGCAGTTTAATGCTCTAGCAGGTTGAAATGCAAAGGCCAATTGATTCCAGTTGTTCTGGCTGTGCTTATGGGGGATATAAGACTTTTGTTGCCAGCAGCATCTGCATGACTAGAGGTCAAGGATGCTGTACATTTTAATGAGCTGTAATCTGGGGGTTGGACCCAATGTCATCCTTCATTGACATCAGTGGAAATTTAGGGGGTTAGCACTTTACAGAAACAAGCCATCTATATCTCAGCATTACAGCTGAGGCCAGGTTGAGAGAAGTCCAGGCTTTTTCTGAGTTGCTAAGGCACATCCTATTTTTTTTGTTCTATCATTCAGCATGTCTCCAGTGCTAACATCAGATTGTTTGTATATTGCATTTCCACAATAATGTCTATTGTTAGTTCACATATGTATTTTGGACAAAATACGGTTTGAATTTGTTTTAAACATTCCTCCCAAGTTCATCAGTTTTGTTGTCTTAGCTGTTGGAGCAAGCAGACCAGACTGGAGAGAACTGGATGATGAACTGATGAAGAATTCTGTTCTGTTTGTGGATTCCAGAGAGGCTGCTCTTACGGAATCGGGAGATGTTATATTATCAGGGGTAAGACTTAAATTATGAACTTTATTTTTGTGGCAATTGGCTTGTATATGAAACCGATGATGTGCTGCACTGAAACCTCTTAAAGCATCAGATGTAGTTGTTAACACATTCCAGGCACAGGCTGAAAGATAAACTGGTTTCAGACTGAGACTTTTATATGTCTCTGCCAAAACCATGTAACTTCTGTGTTGGCCATTACATGGCACCGTGTTACAGTAGCATGTTTCCAGCATTGGCCTTTGTGTACAATAACAATGTATTGTTTTTGAAAGACCTACATTTCCTGCAATGTTTGGTAGTTATGTTAAATATTTTTCAAATCTATTTATTAAAACCTGTAACTTTCTTCCCATAAGATTTCAGTGTGATTGACACACATCAGGCCTCTAGAGAATGGACAACAGAAGCCAAGCAGACAGTCCGTGATCTGCAGAAATTTGACAGCAGGGACTCTTTTAGGTTTAATGGAGTTTTATTTTTCTCTTTTAATGTTTTTGCAGAACAATTGATTTCCACTTTTGAGGTTTAACATAAGAGGTCCAGATACGGTAAGGTGTGTGGAATCCCATGTGTTTTGTTGGATAAGTAACAAGCTATCCACTGTAAAAAAACCTTACTGACTGAGGAAAGTCTGTCAGCTGTTTTTCTCTGAAAACCATTCCATTCCTCTGTGATTTCTGTCTGGTTTCTCTATTATTTGTCTGAACACTGATCTGCTACACCATGGAAAGGAGTCAGTTCTGAGATAGCAGAACTGGAGGAGTTCGTTCTTTTGAAGTCACTCAAAAAAAGTTTTTCTCTTAACATATTGTATGGATATTATGTTTTTGTATAAAATATGTATTTGTTTCACAGGCAGAGATTTTTGCTGAGCTGGGAGAGGTAGTGAAGGGTACAAAACCAGCCCTGCCTGAGAAAACAACAGTGTTTAAATCACTGGGTAAGAACAACCCCTCCTGTGTACAAGTCTGACAGAAAACAATGCCTTGTTATTTATTAAGTCCCCCATGCGTGGGAAAGCTGCTGATCATCTTCAAAACTGCTGTGGCAATGCACTGTCCACAAGAAACTAGACTGTGATTTGCATTTTTCCTTTTCATTTCCCTTTTTATCTAGCAGGACTGATGTAACAAAAAGTGATAGGAAAGCAAACAAACAATAGGAAGAAGTACATTTTCCATTTCACAGTTTTTCAACACATGACTGCAGTGTTTATTAATACAGCTCCAACCTGAATGCCCTGCTGTTATGCCCCTGGAGTCTGTCTGACCTACAGACAATGTGACAGTGTACTATGGGGTTGGAGTTGATGTTTGGGGGAAAGAGCGGAAGCAGTGATGGATTGCAGCGCTCTGAGCTGCATGATGTGCCTGAAAGGGCCAAGATGTGATATGAACACTGAAAACTAGATTTGTCCTATTGCATTAGCTTCATATAGTACACCTAACAGTTATATGATGGCTATAAATTTTGAACGTAACACTGTAGGTGTTTGGGATGGAGAATTTCTGTTTCTGTCGAGTTAGATAACTTCCTGAGTCCTCTTGTTCCCTTCTGAAGCTAAATTATTTTGTACAGCTGAAGAATTGTTTGAAGGTGACTTTAATTCTCTTTTAGGGATGGCAGTTGAAGATACAGTAGCAGCAAAATTTGTTTATGACTCGTGGTCAGCTGGTAACTAAAGAGAGAAGTCTACAATGCCAACAAGGCCGAGAAAATTGTTTGCACTAAGTTTCCTTGGATCTTTTGTTAACAAGAAGGGCCACATTCAGAGAGGATTGGTGCCTTTTAGAACATTCAAGAATGAAAAGTAAAATCTCAGCAATAGACTAATTTTTACAGTTTTCTAATGGCACGTATTAGATACCTGCATTATGACTAATAAATGCATCTCATGTAATGGCAAATACTAGATGTTTGCAGTGATGCTACAAGGGTATTTTTACATATTTTGGTATAATTCTGCAATCAATGCCTTTCCTCCCTAATTATTTAGTAGCAGAAGTCTGTGGGTAGATTTTATGTTTTTAGAGAGGTAAAATATACTGGAGTAAAATATATCAGTTTGGAGAATGGAGTCTGGCACCATATTTACCTGTGATGATACTTTAAAGGCATCTGTGGATTTCAGTGCTATACTGACAGTAACCTAGTCTCTCCTGGGACCACAGCCCACCTTTGACTCCTGCATAGGCCTTCCCTTCCAACTCAGACTGGGATCTGGAAGTCACCATACTTACTTTCACCCCTTCCTTGCCCTCAGCCCCAATGTTTGTTGTTTGGTGTTTTGTTTTTTTTCATTTAAGAGCACATGCCTGAGTGGGAGTTTATGTAAATGATGATGCCTCCATACAGTTATATTTCTGTCTGGGTTTGTAAAAGACCTAGCTCAGGAAGATTTAAAGAGTGCAAACTGGGAGGAAACTGTACTCGATACCTCTCTTAATGTGTTCCTGGGTGGGATATTGTCATTTTCACATTGCAAGGAGTTACCCAAAATGTGAGCACTAGAAATGTGTTTTTATTTAACTTTTATCTATTCTGTAGGGAGATGTTATTAATCTATGGTGTTTGTAAATTCTTTTTCTAAGCTTCTTGAAGGTTGGAACCGTGCAAGTTGATTTCAGTAGGGTAAACTTCAAGTATACAGGCAAATATTTTCAGCTTGGCTGTACTTGATGGGTATTTGTTGGGGCAGGAATTTCCATGATCGTTTCTTGGCGGAGGAACACAGTGATGTTCTACATAAGGAAAAGTTCCAGTTCTATGCTGTTATGCAACTGCCTTACAAAAGATTGAGCATCTGCTGAAAAAATAGCCATTGCCCTGGAAACAAATGCCTGTCTCAGGCTAGAGTTGTGCCTTATGAAATTTTACTTCTTGCATATTATTTCATGCAGGCTATTAAGTGTTTCTTTGTTCTGTGGAAGGATTAGATGACACAGTCATTCTATACTGAAGCCAGTAGAATACAGTGGAGCAACAGGAAGGAGGTTCAGAGGTGGTTAGCATTAAAGCCCTTGATGGTGTATAAGTAAGTATAGAAGAGGTTAATGAGTACAGTGCAGATGTGACATAAATAATACTCCAAATTATAAGCCTGGTTTAAACTAGTTGGAAAAAAGTAGTAAGTGGCAGAGTTTGTAATTTGCAGAGTTTTAGCATGGAAGGGTACCAGACCCGTAAGTGAACAGGGCCAAAGGATGTGTTCATGTGGATAGAAGTCTAACTCCATTGATCTTGTTTATATCAGCAGAAACAAGAACAAAAAATTCTCTATAAGCTTTTACATTTTTTTAATTGTAGCAAAATTACCCTTCTATTTTTACATGTCTTTTTTTCTTTGTCATTTCTGAAGCATTCAGAAATTTAGGTGTTGTCTTAGCCTGTTACTTCAGCAATAGAGAACTCCACTAGCTTGAGACAAAAGTGACAGCCATTGATGTTCCATAATTCAAGAACTGTGTGGAAACTTGCATTTACTACTTAAGACAATATTATCCCAGTTCTGTGCCTGTGTAAAACAAGTTTTGTAATTTAAAGTGAGACATAGTCTTGGGAAGAAGACAAATACAGTTTATTTTCACACCTACTCTTCTACAGACTCTGCACTGTAAAAGTAGATGGAACCAGTCCAAAAACCTGGTTCTGAAAACCCACAGTGCTCTCAGCTTTCATTGGCAATAGGAGATTCTGGGAGCCTGGCTTCAGCATTGTATCTCTGAATTCACGAAGAGGATTTGATCCAGTTACAATGGGAGTTGCTTGGATGCTGTCTTTAGATTTTTTTTTTTGAGGGAAAATAATAACCTTGATTTCCATGTGTCCTTCTCTTACAAATCGGAGTGTCAAATTGTGTAACTTGCATTTATGTTAAAATTAAATAGATACTGCTGTTCTTTGACTTTCATTTTGTTGTCCATTACTTTTGTTTTGGGTGTGGTGGTTTTTCGGGTTGTGTTTTTTGTGGGTTGTTTTTTTTTGAAGATGAGGAAGAAAGTATTGAAGTTGTTGCAGTGACTACTTTCTCAGTAAAGGTGATCAATGAATGTAAAGGGGAAAATAAATTGAGACTGCTCTATTCCACTGTGATATGCAGTTTTGCAGTCACTATCCCATGCTGTACATTCCTTCCTCTTGATGTCTGTCCAGTGCAGAGCATTAAATCCTTAAGGAAGGAGAATTTTGTACTTGGCAGGGCTGTGATTATGTGAGATCCTATGGTTTTATGTTCTGGGATTGGATTGGGTTATAAGACTGCACGTGATATGTAAAAAGTGTCTCCAAATTAACTGTGCTGTACAGATGTTACTAAGGAGTCAGATCTGGGATTCAGTAATTTAAATAGTTCAAATAATAGAAGAAACAAAGGGTTTGGTGAAAAAATTTGGAAAACAGCAAAGCACATAAGTGGAAAAAAATGAAATGTGAGTGTTCCTTTTTATTTCCACCACCCCCCCCCTCCCCTGCCTTGTTCCACAGGCTGCTTTATACCAGAGGCCAATTTCCAGGACCACCCTGCAAGAAAAGGACTAGTGCTATTCCACTTTTTAAAATATATATTAAAAGGGAATATATATCAGGGTTGATTTAGTTGCCTAAAAATAAGTGTTGTGGGGTGCTCTGGGGCTTCTTATTCAGTCTCTAGATGCAGTTCCAGGAGGGCAAGGAGCTCCTTCTCATAGATCCTGCGCTGTATCTGCTAGTTCCATAGAGTTACTGTGGATACCTAAGGACATACCAAAGCACGCTGGTTGTTAGAGGTTGCAGCAGTTGGGCAGATTTACAGATGAGTATGCAGAGAGGCAGATTTTCAGTTGCAATTTAGAGAAATGTGGGGCCTATCCCAGAACTGCTGAAGCTGTTCTGTGATAATGGCTGTTACTGGACAGGTCTTCCATGAGTGACACCACTCACTGATGTTTTGATGGTGTGTTATGGGCAGGTCACAAGCATTTGGGCAGGTAAAGCACCAGCAAATACATCAGTTATGTGACTGGTAGGATTTGACCCTTCAAAATCCACTCATATGCCCTCGAATGTGTAAGATTCATCATTTCCTTCTTGCTTTGTTAAATGTTTGGGAGTTTCTTAGCTAAAATGAAAACAACCCAGCTGGTTAATTATACAGAGTCTGGGGGGATGCTGTGTGATTTAATTACTGTGCTCAGTCCAGTAGTCATTTAAGGTTGTGCAGAACAGGACTCTGATGGGACTGCTTAATAGAAGAAAATATCAACCTGCTGAAGTACCGGAGTCCAAGGAGGAAAGAATGCAGTATAAAGTCCAGCCAAGAAAAGAAATTATAATATGCTTCGTGAGTGAGTGGCTGCATGGTGCTTATTTGCTGGCTGGGGTTAAACCACAACAAAATCAAAGTAACAAGAAGATGTGGAAATAAGGAAGCATGAAAAAATAGGTTATTAATTATGATTAGTTTCCACAAATGCAGTATACCCCTAAGGAAAAAAATGATAGCTGACTAATGGAAAGCTATAAAAAGAGATTTAAAGATAAAAGTCCTGGTCATAATTGTGCCTCTAAAATCAGATCTTAGCCAGAGTAAGACTGCTACAAGCACCTTACTAGATTCACAAAACTCAATAGGAGTGATTAATTCATAGTGGATAGTGCTGTCTTCCCAAGGGAGCAGGCCTGAGAGAGATGAAGGGAACTCTGCTGTAAATGCCTCCAGATAGACCGTGAAGAACAGGAGCTTTCAGAGAAGCATGGTCTAATTTTCTTTCTCTTTTCATGAGCTGGGTGTGTGTGTTACATGCAGTTTTCAGGCTGGGGCTAACAAAAACCAACAGAAAATGCTGGGCAATGAGAGTCCTGCTTTCTGGGACTTCACGTGGCAAATGCACCCTATAGGAACCAAGCTGAGGATATAGCAAAACAGATAAAAAATGTTGAAAATAAAACCTCAGCTTCTTGTAGTTAAAAGTATTGCAGTTTTGATGCCATTTAGGACATGATGGGTGCTGGGGACTGAGTCCAGTCTAATGAGACAAGAAAAGAATATACAGCTCACACTGAACATCTCCTGGCAAGGTACTTCATATATTTTTAAATTAATATCAATACAGTACCAAAACAGTTTACTGACAAGAACACAAAACTTGCTGTAAATTAGTCTTATTTACAGTCATTCAGAGGTTATTAAAGTCAATAAGCCACAGCTGAAATCAAGATTCAGATGCTATTTCTAACATATCATCAGTACTAGGAAGGGTGGTTTGTAGCAATCTAACAAAGCAAATAGAGAAAACAAAGCTCTCAAGCTTTGGGAATGCTCTTTGCATCGTGGTTTTGGAGAAGGGAAGTGCTTTATTAAGGAATGTAGTGTGGCTGGCCTTCAATAATATTTTAAGTTATTCTGATGAGAAGAAATCCAATCCCCATAAACAGTTCAGGGAGAAAAAGGTTTAAATCTATAGTTTTTGGGTTTTCACCTTCGCATTCTTTCTTTTTGGCAGAATATACTTGAACTAATATCCTGTGCACCAGAGCCATCTATCCAGAGGGAAAAATCTTTATCCTTGCCGTACTTTCTAAAGCAATTGGTAACCTCTCTGCCTTTTGCTTTAGCAGACTTCTGGAAAGAATTGCATGCTTTTTGGAAAGAGGAAAAGAATGAATCAGTGTGCAGGTTACAGCAACAGGTGTGTTAATTTATAAGCAAGTATCTACAGTCTTTCCAGGGTTCTTGAGTGCTTGTTTTCTTTTATTCATGGCATTCAGGACTTTTTTTCTTGGCCCAAGCTCCATCTGAATGCTCTGTAGATCTTCATCAGAACATAGCATCAGGGCATCTAAATCAATTTTTTCCCTCATGAAGACCGGAAAAAACTCATCCAGCATCTGTGATGCCAGAAATACCTCAAGGGGCGTGTTCTCTGCTTCCTCATCATCCCAAATGACTTCTTCCTCATGCCAAGGGATACCAGCACCATTTTCAGCATCATCATCTTCCCTGCCCCTCTCGGCATTTTTGTACTGAAAGAGCTCACTGGACATATTAAAACTTATACCTTCTTTCTCAGAAGACACAGTTCCAGGCTTTACATCTGCAGCCAAATTCCTTCCAAATACAATCTTGCCAAGACCTGGCCGCTTAAAAATGGAGAACTGACTGTCATGATCAGAAAAGTTTTTCTCTCTGAGGTCATTCAGTAAGTCATCTTCCTCTTTCTCATCGAACAAATGCATCACAGTTCTCCTACCCATACCATCGTCTTGGTCATTGCTTTGTGTTTTCTGGCTTCTTGTGCTGTCAGCTGTCTTTTTTGCCTTCATTTTTAAGGTATCTTTCAGGTTTTTGGAGAAGGTACTTGTTGTATTTGAAGCAAAGAGACTAGGCAACTTTACTCTGGAGTGTGTCCCTCTGGAAGAATATACTGTGCCAACCTTTTCTTTTATATAATTCCGGTTCATTTCATGCTGGTGTTTCTCTTGGCGCTTCTCGCATTCCTTGATTTGTTTCTCCACATTCTTCTGGGCCTGCGCTTTGAGTTTGGAGACCTTCTTTGGGTTCAGCATGTTCTGCTCGGTGGCAGCTTTGTCCAGGATTCTGACACATTCATTGTGGTCTCTGCTGGCAGCCACCTCCAGGGGAGTGCGGAGGTCATTGTCCAGAGCAAATATATTGGCACCAAAGTTGATCAAAAAAGAAACACAGTGGATGTGACCATTGCAGGCGGCATGGTGGAGAGGTGTGTTCCCCCAGATGTCACATTTGTCCGGATCGCCTCTGAGAAGGAAAATACCATACGATGAGCTGGACATACCCAAGCATAGCACTGCAGGGGGATTAAACAGATATTAAACATTTAGCTCAGCTTTGCTATGAGGAGTACAGCCCAGTGAAAAGGAGTCAGCTTAGCTCCATCCTCTAGAATGGTGCTGCACCTACTTACAGGAGCACCGAGTTTGGCTGCATGTGTGGCATAAGCTCTGATTCCTGCCTGTCTGTGAATTAAGCAAGCTCGCTGAGGATGAGTGCGACTGGACGTGCGACTCCCCGTAAACGGAGCCAGGATATTTCCTTTGTGTCATCCCAGGGTCTGGCAGGGTTGCTGGCAGGGCTTGCTTTGCTCCCTGCTGGTCTCGCCTGCCTCCTGCTGTAGGGCAGAAATAAGCAGCCGCCCGTCTGCGGGCGAGGGGCTGCAGCTCTGACTGCTTTGCTGCTGACAGCTCAAAGTGGGCTCAGGCTTCGACTTACGCTCATTGGAATTAATGGCAAAACTGTTTCGATAGCTTTTGCGTGGAATATTTTAAAGTCTTTTTGGTGACTCTACCCTTTTGCATGTCAAATGCAGGGCCAATATTGGGAGGATTCTTCACGGGTCACAGTGATATGTATTTAATGAGCCCACACAGTAACTTGTTGGTAGGTAATAGGTAAATGATTAGGAGTAAAGTCCTGGTTACACATTTGTTTCCTTTGCTGTTAGATTAAGCTCAGATAAATGCCATTGTTTTTCTTCAACACTTTCGTTCTCCTTAAGCTGCTTTTGCTCATGGGGTTTGAAAAGCAGAAGCTCATTTGAATATAAAATACCACATCTTTTCAATTGAATTTAAAGCCAGTGAAAAGTATTGCTTTCTTTTTAATTCTTGCATTAGCTTCACACTGAACTGCTGCCTGCAGAAGAGAAACGGCTTGAATCTTTTGATACGTATTTGGCAGGATCAACACTAGCAATGTTCAGAACAGAGCTTGAGTCATCTTGTGACCAATAACCAAGGCAGCCACAGCAGCCCAAAACCTTTAATAACTTCGGAGCCAGGGGCCAAATTTACAAGGAGCATTTCTACTTGGGAGTTTAAGCATTTCAGTGCCTTGGAGATTTGTCGCACAGCAGCTGAACTATGAACAAAATGGTACATCCTATCACAAAATCTCCTTCAGACATTGGTCTCTGGCTGTGAGTATCTGTGAAGAAAAGCACTAACATATTTGTTGAGGGCCAAATCTGAAAACATCCTTCAGCGTGAAATGCCACAGGCAAGAGAGAGGTTGGGGGTCCTCGCAGAGCTGAGACACAGAGCTGCTCACGTTGAGAAACAAGAGCAAATCTGAGCGTGCCAGGGTGTGAGAGTGCAGGCATTTCTGCAAGTTGGTGGCAGCTGGGGATCAAAGTTTCTCCGCTTAGACACATGGAAACCATGTGTACATATTTCTGCTTTTGTGGCTCTGCCCTGGGGAACTGCCTGACTGTGGCCGACCGTGCCAGACTCCTGAATTCCCACATTAGCAAACAGGCTGCATTATCCCGAGCCTTGGGAGCGCCGGGTCATCCGTCCTCCCCAAGGCCCCTTCATAGCTGTTTGCAGTCTCTTTTTGCCCTGGAGCCTGCCAGCCTTTGAGTCTCAAACCACTGACAAACTCGAGTGTGTGTTCCCAGCTCAGTGGGACTTTGGATAAGGTTTGACATCTACTTTGGGTTCTCATACTCCTCTTTTCCCTGCTTTCCCAAGAAAGAGGCTCACACAAAAGAGAGCTACTTGGTCTTGCCTTTATTCGTATACCTGCAAAGCAAGCACAGAAAACATCTGCCTGGGAAGATAAACTATTTCAAGATGAAAGGGGTTTATTGTTAGTATTCTACACTTTCCAAGGGCTGAATGTGTTGCAAGCTTCAGAGTCCTAAAATCTGCAACCACTCTAAAGAAAACCATCCTGTATCTCAGTGCCTTTGTCAGGAAACTTCTTCAAGGAAAGGAAGACTTTGTTAAAAATAATTAAAATACTTTATCACGAGAAAACATTAACTGACTGCAGAACAGTTGAACGTCTTCCAAAATTCAGCTTCTCCCAAGAAAACCAGTGAGACTACAGCCATATCTCTGACAGCCACAGCTTGCTGATAGTGACAAGAAATCTTGGATTAAAATAGAGGTGAATGTATATGTTTGAAGATTTTGAGGGCAATACTGTCCCAAAGCTGTCCTCTACCAAAAAAAAGAGTTAGAAATACATTAAATAACAAATACATAAAAATTCTGATCATTGCGTCATCCACTGTGACTTCTATCAGCTTATATGGTAGAAGACATATTTTTCACTCAAATTTTGAAAAAAAATATTTTGCTGTTTGTTCCTTAGCTAGTTGTTCTGTCTTCTAGATGTTCAGGGACAAACCTTTATTGACTCTAGATATTTCCTTGGAGCTGCCTTAATTATACGAGTTGAAGAACTGTCAATCTAGTTTTGCTTCTCCTGAGGACACAGCAATAACCATGCAGTCCAAAGGTCTTTTTTATTGTGTTCTTGCAGCCACACCTGAGTTCAATGAGCTATAAAGCAAATCTATGAAAAACCTATTTTTATTCCATATTTCCATATTTTCAATTCTATTTTTAATAAAATTCAGATACATGCAAATAGTTATTCAACTTTTCCCTCCAATCTTCTTTAAACTATTATGACAGAAAATACAGATCAACTTAATCTTCATCTCAGCCCAGAAAGAACATTTTATTAACTGTATCTCTAGACAAGAGCAGATTTTCTTTTATTAGATCTTACTATAGAATCACAGCTTAAAAGGTAGGCTCCAAGCAAGAGAGTGTGGAGGGTGGGGGGTAATTACCATTTCAATAAAAGATTTTAAGCATGTAGTACATTTAAGTAATACCAAACAGAAATATTACTATTAGAAAATAAGCCTGTAGAAAACCTTCCTTTCTTTTCCTTTTTCTTTTCTTTTTTTCTTTTTTTTTTTTTTTTTCCTGGATTACAAGGATCCTACCACAGCTTCTGAAACAGTATTATCATTTTTAGCATGATGGTAGTTCCTAATACTACACAAAGCAGAGAAATAACAATTTTAGGTTTACTCTCTCAAAACTATCAGTTGTGACTTCCTCTGGAAAGCATTAAATCTTCACAGGTGTGTCTACTAATTGTACTTTGGAAGCAAATGGGAGAGATTTTTTTGCTAAAAGTATTTCAAACAATGCATTTCTCTATAGAGCCTGTTTCAAAGACATGTTGTCATCGAAGGTTGTTGGCCAACTTCTCCTCCATTACAGCGAGGCAAGGTCCCAGGGCCCTGCTCCTACTAACGCTCCCTGCAGGCTCCAGACACGAGATGGTCCCGCTGATGCGGCTTCACCGACCGCACGTGCAGACCTGATGGCAGGTTCTGGGCCCAAACCATCGTGAGTTAAGAGAAACAATTCTTGGCAATGCATTGGAAGAAATGACGAGGATTTTCAGTCTTTTGGGTCTGAGGTCATCGGGGCATTAGAAACTAGTTAGAGTTTTGAGCCACAAGCTTTAAGCAGTGGAGGCTGATTCACTTACCCCCTCCGGCATATGACTTCCAGAGCTTCTAGGTACCCATGGTATGCTGCCAGAAGGGTAGGGGTCATCCCATCTTCATCTGAAGTATTGAGGTCTTTCCTAGTGGCTTCTTTCAAGAGGTCCAAGTTGCCATCGGCCGCTGCTTTGTGATACCTGCTCGTCATTTTCAGTAGCTTCTGGTTTCCCAAAGCAGCTCTGAACGATATCCAGACTGTACAGTCACCCTCCCGTTACAGGGATAGTTCATTAATGATTACAAGTTGAGACATCCCTGTGAGGATGCAAATGAGGAGGCAAAGTTCATCCTAGCAACTTATCTAGAGTTCTGCATAGGTAATAATGCAATGGTGTGGTGAATGCTTTCATTTTCTGGAAGGTGGCTCTGCCGTTTACTATTCGTTGCATATTTGACTACTTAAATGTAGAGGGCATTAATTCATCTGCTCTGTGTCTTTGCCTAGCTGTTTTGGGAAAAACTCGAAAAGACCTTGAACTTCAAAAAAAACTTAAAAAACTTCAAAAAACCTTCAACAGGCCATGAATGTCAGTATGACCAAGTTTCACCCTAAATAATAAAGTATCTCTGAGATTTCACAGGATGAACTGCATAAGCAGTTACCTTTACTGGTGAATCTTTGTAATCTATCATTTACTGGGTTGCTGCATTTGAAACCAAGCCTCTCCCCTGCCAAACCTGGCACATCCATGAAGCTGTTTCGAGTACACAGATCAGGGTGTGGATGGAAACAGACCTGTCGGGACCAGGGCAGTGATGGATAAAACAGCCGGTGGGTCCGCAAGTCACAGCAGGCAAAACCACAGCCTAGTGTGCAATCCCTTTAACCACAAATTGCATCCCATCATAGGATCTTAAGGCACTTGGCAAATATAGTCATCTAACAGGTACTGTAATCTCTGTTTTAGATGCAACAAATGTGCAGGATCTCCTCGGGATAGAACAGGGAGTTCAAGGAATGGAAACGTGATGGGCTGCACCCACTGCCCCAGCCTGGGCACAGATGGGTCTGATCCCCATCTCACTTAACCACTTCTTGCTTTAGAAATTATTTCCCCTGATTTCAGTGGTGTTAAGGGCTACCCCTATGAGTAGAAGCTTATAGAATTAGACTGTAATTCTAATTTTTAGGTTCAAAAGAATTCCTAAGAGAAAAACCATGTAAAAGGTCAGTTTTAAAACAGTGGCTGAGAGGAAATCAGTAAAAGACTACCTGCTGCTTAATAAAATGCTGCAGGCTATCTGTTATTCTGGTCACCTTCGAAACAGCTGCCAGATAAATGTTACTGTTTTGTCAAGTTGTTTTCTATGTCTAACTGAATTAACCCATGTTTTAGAGAATCTACCCCCAGCAATTAGCAGTGAGGTTTTGTTGCTTATTATGCCCCTGTTACAGAAGCAGTAGCAATTGCAGACCAACTCATTGCCCAGAGATGGTGCAATTACTGAATGGAGTGCCACCTCATTTACTTCCCATAATGCCACCCATGCAATACACCGGAGACCTCTCCAAACGGGCTTTCTCTCTTAATTATTTTTTCAGACAGGGATTGAAGAGCTCTTCAGGAACAAACTTGTACCAACATTTTTCTTCCATAAGGGCAAGGAGAGTCAGTCAGATCCTGTGACAGGTTTGAATCTTTGAATAAACAAGTCTAGGTAGGAGTAAAGCAAAGCCCTGGTTTTCCGTCATGTCCTCCACAGACACGGCCGTCTCAGGGCAGCGAGGAAGGGCTGCGCTTCACCCAGGCCGACCTCCATCTCCGCATTAGAAGACAGTTTTACCCTCAGCCCTTTTTTGAGTTCCCTGCACTGCCATTACTGCTTTTCTAATAAAAAATGTAGTTGTTTATTCCATTTTCTATTTAACCAGGCTCAGCACCAAGTCAAATAACAGCTACTAGAAAAAACTAGCTGTTGCAGAGCAAAGGAAAGTAATACGTATATTTGTATGTATATATATACATTAGATTAGCTGTTTCTTGATGCCATGGAATTTTATTTCCTTTGCTGGGTAGTGTAAGCTTTTTTAGTCTCAAGAGTGTAAAATGATCACCAAGGCACGTACTGCATATACCACCAGTGCCTGGTAGAAGAGAGGAGACAGCATTTTTCTTGTATGTCAATATTTCACATTGTTGGCTACACCCATGAAAGTGAGTTGGTGACAAAAGAGACCTTTTCATTTTCAACATTATTGATTCCTACTACAGAAGTACATTCATTTCCTTTTCTGTTAAGTAATTCAGCACACAAAGTGTTGATCTCAGAGTTACTTTTATCATCTAAAATCTGAAAATATTGATTTTAAAACAAAGTTACTCTGTATGATACTAAGTGGGAAACTATTGTTTGAGGTATTAATTAGAGGTAAAGCAAAACCTGCGTCAATTGGAGAGAAGCTCTGGGACTTTGCAAGCTTTGTTATTATTTATGTCACAAAAGTGGGCATCACAAAAAAGAGGGAAAAAAGAAAAGAGCAAACAAAATCTCCATCTGTTTCTAAACTTCTGGTATTTCGTCATCTTTGTCCCATCCCAAAACCTCAACTTAAAATGCAATAAATGATTCAACATCAAATGAGCTAAATTTCTCAGCCTGAATGGAGATTTTTCTTTTGAGACTAAAGCTCAAAATTGTGAACTTTGTAAACTCCCTGAGTAGTTAGAATGAAGCTTTTGTTTTGGGATTTGAAAAGAACTTCAAAACCATTCCACTTCCAATTGAAATGTCTTACCAGGCTCAGGAGAAACTCTGTTGTGATGGTACGTGTTGTTGTAAGCTAATGAATTATTTAACTAGCCGCTTTGATTTGTTATTGGATTTGCTATATCTATGATTATTGCTCTATTTCTTTGAGAACTATCTTAAATAAAATATTACCAGTTAAACAAACTATTTTGATTGAAAGACTACAGCATCATTAGTTACATTGTTCTAGATAACTGGGAGCCCGGTCTGAGCAGCGATGTTGTTGTGCCATCTGTTTTGCATGAGGTATTATCCAGCACAACATTTCCTCATTGCAACTTTTATAAGCACCAAACGTGGTATGGTAAAGGCCATACGAGGGGAGGCAAGTAAGTCTCTGCTCGCCTAATGAGATCCTTGGAACTAATGGGCTTCGAGAAGAATGAAATTAGTCACACAGGGTAATTGTGGCTACACAATTCAGAGATGACGACAATATTTAAGCAACAATAAAAGCTTATTTCCTCACTCCTTAGAGAGGCAAAACTGCGGTGCCTGAGGACGCTGTTGCTGGATGTCCTCCTGAGCAGCCCCGTTCCCACAGCGGGGTTGAGCGTGAGCGGTGCAGGCGCTGCCCGAGACCCATCCGGACGTGGTCAGTGCTCAGGTGTATCCATGCCCGAGTCGGGGGTCCGAGGGCAGCCCTCGCGGTCTGCCTGCACACGTCATTGCAGGAACAAGGCCCTAATCGATGGGGAAAGATACTTACCATTGAAAGGCAATAAAGCCAACTCTGCCAAAGCCCTGTCTCTCCTCACCCACACACCTCGGTGCCCGTCTGTACTGGGCACATAAAAGTAGACTGGGGGGCTTCTGTAGGACTAGAAGCAGTGACATTGTCTGTTGTTTCATAGTGACACTTGCAGTAAGTGTTTTTCCTGGGAGTGCTCAAAAGTAGAAGTCCTGACCCGGCATTCAGGCTCTTTGCATTGCTAAAGCCTTTTTCTTGGTTTGGGTTTTTTTTTTCCCATGATATCATCAGCAGTGCTACAAACAGTCCCAAGTAAAGCCATGTTGAGCTCATTGGTGTCTCAAATGCTGTCCTGCTGCCAGTGTGTAAGGGACAGGGACAGCCAAAGCCCACAGGAAAATGCATCTCTGCTGAGGGGATCTGTGCTCTCCAGAGATGGTATGCAACACCCCGATGCTCAAGGGTGTTCAGCACTGCTCTAGGGCAATGCCTTTTTAAAAAAATCTAGAAAATCAAACAAGTATAAGAGAAAAGAAAAGAATTGGAAGAGAAGAAAAAAATGTAGTTTTTGCAGCAGAAAAAAAAAAAAGCAAGCCATGGAGATAGTTTTGTGTTTCAGGGCATGAATTAGCTGTTTACTTGTAACTCAGGCCATAGTTATTATTACAGGTTCAACAACTCGGACAGGGGAATGGCCACACTTTCTCTGTAGCTTAAGTTGCAAATTCAGGTGCGTTAAGTGAAGCAACAACTAATTATTTTAGGACATCCTGATGAATTACATCCTACAAACCTACCTACCTAAAGATCGGTATTAGGAGCTACTAACACGCACCGCAGGGCACACCAGATTGTGGTGACCATGGCAATAGCGTGGCTCTAACTGTTAAATGTTGTCTGGCCCCAAATTACTGTTCAGATATACAAGCCACAACCTGTTATGAGGCATTTGGGAGTTGGCAAAACCCTGAGTTAAGTCCAGCAGGCAAGGACAGGCTGTCCTTCTGCAGCGGGACGGTGCCTTGCCGCTGCTCAGGCCTCTGCAGATGTCCCCCGCGCTAGCAGCATGACTCTGGCATGATGCAAGATCAAGCTTTTACCAGCCCAGAGTCAGCCAAACTCCGGGAACGTGATCCAAAGCTCCCTGGGACTCACAGCTTTTCCACCAGCTTAATGAAGCTGGGAATCAGGGTCAGGGAAATGACGAGTAAGTTTAACTTTACATTGGATTCAATTGCCTGAAAGTACCTCACTTGTCTAATTCTTTAAAGGATGTATACTGGAAACATTTTTTTCCTCCTAAATGTGTTAGTTAAGCCCAAGCTAAATAATAATAGATACGTAATACAATAAACTTGTGTATGACTTCAGAGTTTGTTTCATTAGTTTTCTATATAATCACTGCTTTTGAAAACAACGAATCTCATTATAAAAGAAGAGAGAGGGGAAAAAAAAGGTACCTGATGTATGTTTGTGAATTGAGGAGTCTCTGGGAAGTTAATTTCTTGCTAAAGGTTAGCCACATGCTAATGCTATTGATGGCAAAAGCAGAAGTGCAATTTCTTTTTGTGCTACTAACATCAGGTGCTATTTACTCTGGTGTGATTACGGATCCGAGCTAATGCCTGCTTATTGCTATGAGTGGCGTTGTGCACACTTGGTATCCCCACTTGCATAATAGCTTTAACTCTGCATTTGCCATGCTCTCACAAGGATGAGAGTTAGACATGCTTCTACAGAATGTAAATTTTTAAATTACTTACACTACTCACCTGCTCTGCCTGTATGGATCATATTGCTTTGCTACACAGTGCACCGACGGCAATCACACACTTAGCAGCTACCTGCCTCCACTCATGCTGTTGTCCCATCCAAGTTTCCAGCACTTTGGTACCTACCAGCAGTTGACAGACAAGCTCTTTCTCACAACTTTAAGAGAATTGAAGCTACTGTCACTTGGACTGGGAAACTCTAAAATCTGCTCTAGGCACAGGTCTATAACTGTAAAAAGAAATATAAATGAATATATATTACATTAATACATGGTACTTTAATACAAAATCTGTTTTTCCCTGAAGCCCAGTTTAACATCCCATTCCTATATTACCATCCATACTATTAATTTTCCTCTCTTGCTATGATCTATCTGTTTTGCTTTCTCACATCTGAAGAATTCAATTACTTCTAAAAATATGAGTCTTTGGGTTTTTTTACAAGTCTGTTGTGGTGGGTTGACCCTGGCTGAATGCCAGGTGCCCACCAAAGCTATTCTATCACTCCCCCCTCCTCAGCTGGACAGGGGAGA